>NC_091952.1:221831986-222131986 GCF_031021105.1 Erythrolamprus reginae
CTTGTCACGTTGCCCACTCAGATTGTGCCAGTGTGGCAAGTCCTCCTTCCGCTTCCTCCAGGTGGGTGGGTAAAGGATGGACTTGAACCACTCGAAATAATGCTTTGTGGCTGCAACTGTTCCCTCATGAAAATCACCCCTCCAAGTTCCCATAGACATCAGGCCTTGTAGAGATAGTGTGGTAAACCGTTAATTTATCATCAGCTTCTGCACTGCCTTAACAGTGTCTTACAAAGTCATGACATATTCGGAAACCAAGATGATAGGAAGCTTGGGGAAAAAATACTTATGAAGAGCAGTTGGATGCAATTAGAGAATGAGGAAACTGCAAAGAAATACAGTGATCCCTCGAGTTTCGCGATCTCGATCTTCACGAAACGCTATATCGCGATTTTAAAAAAAATATTAATTTTAAAAAAAAACACTTCCGGGTTTGGCTTCGGGAGTCAGCTGGGAAGCGGCGCAGCTGTTTTAAAAGGTCGCAGCCGGCCTGGGGGGCTTCCCAGCACCCCCGAACCCTGGGAAGCCCCCCAGGCCGGCTGCGACCTTTTAAAACAGCCGCGCCATTTCCCAGCTGAGTCCTGAAGCCAAACGCGGAAGTTCGCCTTTGGCGTTTGGCTTCAGGACTCAGCTGGGAAGCGGCGCGGCTGTTTTAAAAGGTCGCAGCCGGCCTGGGGGGCTTTCCAGCACCCCCCCGAACCCCCAACCTGGGTCTTCCCGGCCGCCCATGCAAAGGGGAAACCCCGGCTCTTCGCTGATGCCCGCCGCTCGCCCGCCCGCCAGCAAGAGGGGGAAGACCCAGGGAAGGTTCCTTCGGATGCCCAGCAGCTGATCTGCTCGGTAGCGCAGCAGCAGCGAGGAGCCAAATCGGGGTTTCCCCTTTGCGTGGGCGGTGGGGAATGCAAACTCCACCATCTATGCATGCGCGGCCATAGAAAAAAAGGGAACGCATGCACAGATGGTGTTTTTACTTCCGCAACCCTACATCGCAAAAAATCGATTATCGCGAGGGGTCTTGGAACGGAACCCTCGCGATAATAGAAGGATCACTGTAATATGGTTACATCCTTTTATGCAAAAGCTATCATAAGACAAAACTTTTATCAGTTCTTTGAAAAGACAGGAAAAGAAATAATTGTCATGAATTACAAGGAAGTGGATCATACCATAATAAATATAATGGTAACCTTTACTGTGGAGTTGTTTATGCCTAGGCTGACTACTAATTTGTCTGGAATAGCTGCTGTAGCCAATGGGACAGATTAGATCTTTTCCAAGATCACTTTCAATCATTTCATTTTATTAGTCTCAGACATTACATCAAGAGATAATTGGACTTTAAAGGAAAGCTATTTGAAGGCACTAGGCTATTCCCCCTATATTATTTTAAAGTGGCAAGTAATGTATAGAGTGGCATTTCCTTTTCCAATGATGTTAAATGCTGATTGGTCCTCATTATTCTTCATAGCATGAATACTAAACAGTCACTCAAACTGTATGATGTTAGTGTGTGGGGAAAAAAACCAGGGATTAATAAATTCTAATCCTGATATCAAGGATTGATGTCACCTTCTCACAAGTGCTTCTGGTTTGCGATTGCAAAAATAATATAATGAATTTGATCAAATGTAATTTCACTTTTATGTTCTTACATTTGTAACTTATCAGTAAGTTAAAGAAACTCCTGATATATCTCATTATGACTTTCTTTTTACCATTGTAAACGAGAGCAGAATAGAAAGTGAAATTTATGTCCATATGGACCTCATTTGTGTCTTCTCACCAAGTGTTTTCAATTTGGCATGTTCTTTATCCAGCAATTATTTAGGATCGAAGCAATGTTTCATTCATTTCCCCTTCCTCGATCCTGATTCAACTTCAGTTCTCCTAGGGTTCATTGTTTACCTTAGAGATACTATGATTTCTGATAAACTGGGTTTTGTTTGGTGGCAAATTAGTGTTTCAATGATCTCTGTCAGGAGAAGAAAGCTCAAGAGCAGGTCCATGTTATCAGTTACACTAAAAAGCAACTTCTAGTTTGGATAGCTATGATGTATTTTTTAACCTCATGTCTAACCTCATGTATAGACTCCATATTTCTTTCAATCTTTCAAGTGCCAGAAGAGGCACTTGAAATGAAATTTGCAAATTTTTGCAACATTTAAAGAAATGTTGATTTTACATATTTATTGCTTGTAATCTATTATGCGTACTTTGACTTCCTACTATTGGCGTCACTAATGTGTTTGCATTAAAGAGATCTCTGTAATAGCTGTCATAACCGGAATAAATAAAACCAAAATAAATAAAACTAAAAGTAAGAAGACATGCTATACTATGTGCTTTCTGGTTATAGCCACCCAAAGGTTTCTATCTACTCAGCAACAGATTATGATAAAGAAAAGGTATTTTAAACTTTAATGTATTTGCTCGTATTCTGTCTAACAGTTAGCCATTTGATAAGTCTTTTTCAATGTCCATTTATGTCTGTAAATCTATATGGATAGGAGATGTGTGCTTTCCATATCATTTCTTGAATTCTGGATGTTTAGAATAGTTCATGCAATTTCTAATGCTATTCCAGATTTTTACTTTCTAAAAAACTATTTTCAAGTTAGATTTTTATTCTAAGAATAAGCTTTTCAGTATTAAATCTGTCTCTGTTTTGGCATCAAATTAAACCTGACTTTTATTATGCTTTGATGGTTTTTCAGATACAGTTTAGCAGTTATTTTATCTTTATTGATTGTATATTAATGATGATGTTGGCTGTATTTTCTTAACATTCTGAATCATGTCACTTATATACAATCATGTACTTATATACAACTGTCCATAAATATTTTAACAAATAATATTAGCACTTATCTGCTAGTGTAGGAAACAATCCATAGAAATGCATTCTGGAATATATTCAATAGATTTGTCCAAATCAGCCCTAATTAAAATGTAAGTGGAAGTTTTGTATGCAAAGAGGGTAATTTGATTAAAGTCTGAGATTTGAGATCGAAGCCAAACCAGTTTAATCTATTTTAAAATTCAAGATTAAGCATTAATATGTCAGCAGCTGCTTTATTTTTATTTTTCAGCAGAATGGGGTGAAAAATCCCAGGGTTTTTGGTCCATTAGAAATCATTAAGTTGCAAAATTCAGATGAATATCAAGTTTCACAAATACATACTCACATTCAAATGTCTGAAATAGTCCATCTGTCTTTTTTTAAAGCCTAGATTTTTTTAAAAAAAAAAGTGTGGGAAAGATGGCACAGCAGCTTGTAAGTGTCCAGGAAGGAATTTAATTTATCTTGCAAATGATAGTCTATTCCAACATAAAATTATATCTTTTGAGGTGCCAGGAATTTTGGCATAGCTGGTTGTCAGACTAGGATGTCTCATTCTGTGTGGAAATGTGGTTGTGTTTGGGTTGTGAATTACCAGCTATATTCTTCACTAGTTAATTATTTAGCAGAGACACACAAATGGCTGACACAGTGAGATATAATGTTTCATAGACAGGAAAAAGAGAAAGAAACACACCCATAAAAATGGCATTTGTAATCTTGTAGCAGCCAGAAGCTGTATATATATATGAACTCCAACACTCTGGACATTTTTAAGAGAAGATTGAACTGCCACTTGACTGGTGTACTATAGGGTTCCTGCTTGAGCAGGGGGTTGAACTCGATGGCCTCCATGGTCCCTTTCAACTCTAACAATAAATAAATAAATATTTATCTGGTACCTGAAATAATTAATAGTAATAATAATAATTTATTAGATTTGTATGCCACCCCTCTCCAAAGACTCGGGGCGGCTCATAACAATAATAAAAACAATATTATAGTTATTAAATGTTAAGTATGGTTTCTTTACAGCTTTAAAATAGTAATATTTTTACTTTCTAAAAAACTATTTTCCCATATACTGAAGAAATTAATTATTGGGATAATAATTAGTCAGTATATAGGGAAGTAATTTCTTTCATAAAAGGCAAGAATTTTCCAAAATTTGAGACAACCCTGCTTGGTGGCTATAGGAGTAAATTCTGTGTTTTCTACCCTAGTACTAATTGTTAGGTAATATTTAAAAAATGATTTTGGCATCCTTACACCAAAATAGGTCTTGACAAACATCCGTCAAGAGTCCAAAAAACCCTTACTTTAAATAGGATATGCACCTATTTATGATTTGCACTTTCAGTGCAAATTCAGTGAGATTTCAGTTAGAACTAGTTTTATTGGCTTTAAAAGTTTGACCAAATTTTGGTCTATTTTCTTATGCATAGTATTTATTCCCTTGAGTAACTGGGTATGTAGCATATGGAAGGTTGAAGAATTCCTTCTTTCAGGAAAGTAGCTTCAGTTACATGTATGTACTCTGAAAGAAGTTCACACAATTTAATCATTTTATTTGTATAATATTATTGGTTTCCTTTGAGCTGAGTATATTAGAGAAGGAGGACATTAACTCTTAATCTAATGACATTCATTGTTTACATCTTTATTTTCTGATATCACTTTTTCCTGAATATGTCAGTCTTGACAATGGATATGCTTTGCTCTTATGTGTTAAGTCAAATCCACTGTGAATTTCAAATGGAGGCATTGTGTAATTACTAGATTGGCCATCTGTCTCATGCTATAAATAAAAGCTATATTTTTAGTGTACTGTGCAAAGATGCTGTTTTTATTATTTTTACATAATAACACGACTTAACTTCATTAGTATGCTGAGCAGGCATCTGTTTTTTGTATACAGGTCAATATTATGGGTTCAGATTTGAGAAGGAGGGTGTAGATAAGGTTTATTATGACTAAATTAATGAAGTCTTAATCCTTGTAGTACATTTTTAAAAGTTTGCTGGACTTAAAGTTGAAAATTTATTTTCTAATCCTACCTCAGTTCGGCCATTTCTAATAGTCTTGGTGAGTTAGTTTTTATTTCTTCTTGTTAGTTTTTATTTCTTCTTATGACCTATCTGACAGAGTGCTGGTGCAAATTGTAAACACATTCACACAATAAAATAATTTAATAAGATTTAACAACAATAATCTTATCAATGAAAAAATAATTAACTAAGTTACCTCACTTTTCCTAGCTGTACCTTGGAAAACTGAGATTAGAACAGAAGTGGGGAGGGGGAAATCAGCACTTGTCATAAACAAGGTTTGACATCCTTTTACAATATCTAAAGTATTTTTACAAACAAAAGTCATGTTCCAAACAATTATTTCCAAACAACATTCTAAAATTTATGCGAACTTTTAAGTTACCTGTTATCCATTGCAGGCAAACAAATGAACAAAAACAATGGGAAAATAGGCAGAAAATTTAAGAAAATGTCTTGTAATTTATAAGTATTGCTTAACAATCATTTCCCAAATGCTGGACTTCATTTTTCCCCTAAACATAAATTGTGAAGGGAGTAGGCTAAAAGCCCTCTGTAACAATGAGAGGAATAATGATAAAATTTTCTTTTCTTTATTTTGTCATTTCTGGTCCACTGGTGGATACACATATAGGAAAATATCCAAATACAAGTCAAAGGAAGGGAGGAAGTGCATATTAAAGATCCACCATCAAAAACCACATCCTAAATATAGATTGGTGGACATATCTACAAATCAAATCTAGATATAAAAAGGATATGGAACAATCAGGTATAGAAAGAACTACCCAACCACTAGACAAACTATTGACAGGCCCGGAAGAAAAAGCAATATCTAAAATATATAAATATCTGATGGAATATGAAAGATCAGAGGAGATAGTTAAAGGTACAATGATTGCCTGGGTGAAAAACATTGGCCACAATATATATATAGAGGAATGGGAACAGATTTGGAAGAGAAATATCAAATTAACAAAATCCACAATATACAAAGAAAACCAATATAAAATGCTATATCTTTGGCATCTTCCACCCAAAAGACTAGCTAAAATGCACAAAAATTACAGTCCAATGTGTTGGAAATGTAAAAACACTCAAGGCACCTTCTTTCATCTATGGTGGTTATGTCCAGAGACAAGAAATATTGGAAAAAAAATAATTGGTTGTGTCAAATAACAAATATAAAAATAGAATATACGCCAGAGTTTTGTCTACTGGGTATTATGAGAGGTACCTATTCTAAAAATGTAAAATATCTAAGCTTGCATATTACAACAGCTGCAAGGATTGTATTTGCACAGAACTGGAAAAATCTGCAAATACCTGAAGACAATGAAATCATCAAGAAAATATACGACTGTGCAGAGATGGACAGATTGACAATGGAGCTTAATAATCGAAAAGAATCGGACTATTATGAAACCTTGACAAAATGGTACCAATGGACAAAAAAAAGAAACTTAAAAGAAGCATTGAAATAAAATATTAAGAAATTCAAAAGCAATTAAAAGACAATATTGATAGGAATGTATATATGATGTAGATTCATCTGTAAATATGATCATATACTTTTAAAAAAATGGAAAAACTTAATAAATATATATTTAAAAAAAGAAACATATGGCATAACAATTAATGATTGTCATGGGGGTCAAATAAGCAATGAAGAAACAATCAATACTAATAAAAAATCTTAGGATACAAGCAATAAGCTACAGTCATACAGTCCTTAGTGGGAGGAAAAGGATGATAGGAATGATGAGAAAAAACTAGTAGAAATAGATGTGCAGACTTAGTAAAAAGTTTGACAGTGTTGAGGGAATTATGGTGTTCATGGAAAAACTGTTCTTGTGTCTAGTTGTCTTGGTGTGCAGTGCTCTGTAGCGACGTTTTGAGGGTAGGAGTTGAAACAGTTTGTGTCCAAGGTGAGGGGTCATAAATATTTTCACCACCCTCTTTTTGACCCCTGCAGTATACAGGTCCTCAATGGAAGGCAGGTTGGCAGCAATTGTTTTTTCTGCAATTCTGATTATCCTCTGAAATCTGTGTCTTTCTTGCTGGGTTGCAGATCCAAACCAGACAGTTATAGAGGTGCATATTACAGACTCAATGATTCCTCTGTAGAACTGTATCAGCAGCTCCTTGGGCAGTTTGAGCTTCCTGAGCTGGCGCAGAAAGAACATTCTTTGGTGTGCTTTTTTGATGATGTCCATCTATATCAGGAGTTCCCAGCCTTTTCTATACCCACACTCATAGAATTCCTCTGATACATTCTCATACACCCCTGGTTTGAATTATGCATATACACTATAATTTTGAAACTTTGATAAATTGTGCCTTAGTGAAGCTAGGAAGAATGTTACAGTTCTATATGAGTTAATGACTGCATGCATGGAAGTGAAAGCAGAGGTTTAATTTAAAGATTCCAGATGAAAATTAGTGATTCACTTGTTAATTGTTTATTTATTTTCTTCTTCACCGATCCCATATGGAAGTGATTGTTCCATTCTGATAACTGCCCATCCACAAGGACTAAGGGCAGAACACTACATTGACATATCACAATAATTCTATGTTTCAGAAGCAAGATGTGGATAGCTAAATTACAGAGCAAGACTGTTAACAATATACAGTAAATTTAATTTCTAGCATGTGACAACTGGAAACTGAACTTCCATTCCTTTTTAAGTTTGAGTTCCAGCTACTTTGGCTGATAATTCTTTTAGCCTTTTAAAACCCCAGTATAATAGCCCCAATATAATCCAGAACAAAATCATAGGATAGAAGTTTCAGATCTAGGATTGCCTTTCAAGTAGATTGAAACTCATCTTCTAGAATTAATGAATAGCAATAGCATTTAGACTTATATACCACTTCATAGTGCTTTTACAGCCCTCTCTAATCAGTAATCAGTATATTGCCCCCAACAATCTGGGTTCTCGTTTTACCCAGCTCATAAGGATGGAGGGCTGAGTCAACCTTGAGCCGGTGGTGAGATTTAAACCGCTGAACTACAGCTAGCAGTTAGCTGAATTAGTCTGCAGTGCTCCACTATAACCACACACTACTCTGGCTATTGAA
Organism: Erythrolamprus reginae; assembly: GCF_031021105.1. NCBI lineage: Eukaryota > Metazoa > Chordata > Lepidosauria > Squamata > Dipsadidae > Erythrolamprus > Erythrolamprus reginae. Next base: position 221,839,958 of record NC_091952.1, read on the forward strand.
GCCATGCTGGATACTGCAAAATCAAATTTTAAACAAAGATTGAAGAATGCCCAACTTTGCTTTCATGAAAATTAGTTGCCCAGCATTTGAAATACCTTTGTAAATATCAATAATAAAATTCAAGCATTTAGAATGATTTTTTTCAAGTTACTCAGACTATTTTCAATAATATATTTGGATTCAGTATAGCAATTGAAAATTTGTATCATATACAGAGACACAATAACCTCTTCAAAATTGAAAAAGAAAGCCTAATAGCAGCCTTGCTTACATGGCTCTATCAACCCCTAATTCCAGACCAATCCAAGTTTTTGATCAAGACCAATAGAAAATTGAGCCAAGTATTTCAAGCAGTTTGTTTGTTTAATTTGATTCTATCTAATTGCCATATACAGGGGCTTCTTCCTTTATTTTCCCCTTGCCAAAACATAATTTTGGTTGGCTAAATAATTTATATCTCAGTTTTGCAATAGCTGGCCAAATCATGTAGTATTCTTCTTAATGTCTACCAGAAAAAATAGCTGTAACATCTGCTTATAATTTTAAAAAATCATACAGTTGGCCAGCATTGGGCAAGGTGAACAGAACATGTGAACATTTTAACTAATTAGTTAATGCTAAATATAAAATATGAGTTCTAATATATAGCCATGAATCACATCCATATATACACGCTGTTATTAAAATTAGGTAACTTATGCATTATTTTTCTGTATTATCAAATCTTGTGTTCTCATCCCACATTGTTTCTTCATTTCAGGAGTTAATTTTAAATCTATAAAGACAATAAAAAGAGTCCCATATGAGAAAGGTGAATATTGTTCAGCAAGATGTTGCAGAATTAATCATTTATTGAAGGTCATTTAGCTTACTTGAAGACACTCTTGCTGTCCACTAAAATTATTATTATTATTATTATTTATTAGATTTGTATGCCGCCCCTCTCCGAAGACTCAGGGTGGCTCACAACAGTAATAGAAACAATATAACAGTAAAACAAATCTAATATTAAAATAAAACATCTTAAACCCCAGCAATTTAAAACCATACAACACATACATAGCAAACATAAAATATAAAAGCCTGGGGGAGGATGTCTCAGTTCCCCCACAGCTGGCGATAAAGGTGGGTCTTGAGTAATTTGCGAAAGACAAGGAGGGTGGGGGCAGTTCTAATCTTTGGGGGGAGTTGATTCCAGAGGGCTGGGGCCGCCACAGAGAAGGCTCTTCCCCTGGGACCCGCCATGATTATAAAATATTCACAATAGAAATGTGGGGGGATAAAATTAATAAGTATTCTTAAATCATAAACATGTGCAACATATAGAAAAGGATATAATATAAGGAATAGTGGAACTTTGGTGTTCAGTGCTCTTAAAAGTTATTACAGAAATACTATCATTAAGAGAAAGAAAAATACATGGATTGAAAGCAGGCAACCATAAGTACTAATGTTTTCAATGGATCTCTTCTGGCTAGCCCCAACCTATTGCCCTGTGATGTCCAAACAATGGTGGGCTACTGCCCAGATGTGGGGGAATGCAGTGGGGTAGTGAAAATGGAGCTCCATCCCAGAGCACCCAATTTGCACTGAAAGATGTTGAAAGAAAATGCAGGGCGTCCTGCATAAGCCACGCCCACAGTGTCGTAGTAAAACTTTTGGTAGCCCTTCACTGGGTGCAAACCTTGACACACTGACTGTGTTTCTAAACAAGATGTATTCAGCTATTCCTGAACAGTAAACTAGTTTATACCCAGGAGTGGGCTACTGCCCGGATGAGGGAGGACGCAGTGGGTTAGCAAAAATGGAGCTCCACCCCACAGCACCCAATTTGTACTGAAAGATGTTGAAAGAAAATGCAGGGCATCCTGCATAAGCCATGCCCATAGTGTGATAGTAAAAATTTTGGTAGCCCTTCACTGTTAATACCTGTTATAAATAAAAGCAACCTCAGACACTTTTGTCTCCTCCAGTAAAAATCACAAAACACCACAGCAAATATGCATCCAGTTAACAGGGGACTAAGAAGTGTCTGTTTGTAGAACTATAATTGAAAAGGTTATTTTTTTTCTTCTCATATCTATTCTGAAAGTTGCAATTACTATGCAGGTTAATATGGGGTTATGGTAACCCTTAAGAAATAATGACCTACTTTTCAGCTCTATATTTAATAATTAAAAAGAGGTCATTAGGAACCTGTCATTATTATGCAGTTTAAGTAACACACTTCATGTTTGGCTTGCTTTGCCCCACTAATAGGCAGGAACGAAAAATGGAACTGACTTACTAGTCAGGAGGTGACAATATTATTGCTACAGCACTCAGAAGGCTAGAGGATCTTCATGCAAAAAAGGTTTTAGATTACACCAGAAATTAATCTACTTGTACTTTGTATGTAGTAGTGTAGTCTTTTAATTTTTTTTTACCTAGGTTCACCCACGTCTCTCCAACACTCCGTGGCTTGCATTGGCTACCGATCAGTTTCCGGTTGCAATTCAAAGTGTTGGTAATTATCTTTAAAGCTCTACATGGCATCGGACCAGAATATCTCCGGGATTGTCTTCTGTCGCACAAATCCCAGTGGCCGATAAGGTCCCACAGAGTTGGCCTTCTCTGGGTCCTGTCAACTAAACAATGTTGTCTGGTGAGCCCCAGGGGAAGAGCCTTCTCTGTGGCGGCCCCAGCCCTCTGGAATCAACTCCCCCCGAGAACAGAACTGCCCCCACTCTCCTTGTCTTTCGCAAATTACTTAAGACCCACCTATATCGCCAGGCATGGGGGATTTGAGACATCTCCCCCAGGCTTTTATAGTTTTATGTATGGTATGCGTGTGTTGCGTGGTTTTTAAATGATGGGTTTTTAGATGCTTTTTAATATTAAATTTGTTTACATTGTCAGACTGTTTTATTATTGTTGTGAGCTGCCCCGAGTCTTCAGAGAGGGGCTGCATACAAATCTAATAAATTATTATTATTATTATTATTATTATTATTATTATTATTATTATAAAAGAAAAAAATAAAAAGGTTTTCCCTGTCCAGTCGTGTCCAATTCTAGGTGTCTGTGCTCAGCTCCACTTTGTAGCTGAGGGAGTCAGTGTTGTCTGAAGATACCTCCATGGTCATGTGGCTGACATGACTATTTGCAAGGTGCACAGAATGCTGTTACCTTCCTACTGAAATCGCACATATTTTGCATTGGCATCCTTAAGTCTCAAAAGGCCATGGTATCATGCTCTAGATTCCCCAGAGAATGAACCCTGGGTAGTTTAGTATGGAAGATAGACCCATATTTACCTACTTGAAATTTGTATGCTTTCGAACTGCTGGGTGGGCAGGAGCTGGAACAAGAATGGGAGTTCATTACATCACGCGATGCTTGGGTTTTGAAGTGCCAATCTTACAGGCAACAAGGTTACCATTAAGTCACCACGTCTCTAAGTGTACCCTTACCTTCCTTTTAATATCAATGAAGTTAGAATTTATTAAAGTAGTGCTATTGAAACCAGTGAAATATGCAGGGAAAAATCAAAATTACAAAGAGGGTGTGAAGTATTGAAGCCAAGGCCCTTCTGAACATACTTGCAATATCAAGGTTTGCATGAAAGGGCTTAAATCGACATCTCACCCATTTTGCCAATTTTGAAAATTCATTCGCACATCTACATAGAAGCTACTATATTAATTAATTTATTATTATTTATTAATCAGATTTGTATGTCGCCCCTCTCTGCAGACTCGGGGCGGCTAACAACAATAAAAAGACAATGTAAACAAATCTAATATTAAAAATAATCTAAAAAACCCCAATTTAAAGGACCAATCATACATACAAACATACCATGTATAAATTCTATAAGCCTGGGGGGAAGGGAAAATTTCAATTCCCCCATGCCTGATGACAGAGGTGGGTTTTGAGGAGCTTACGAAAGGCAAGTAGGGTGGGGGCAACTCTGATATCCGGGGGGAGTTGGTTCCAGAGGGTCGGGGCCGCCACAGAGAAGGCTCTTCCCCTGGGTCCTGCCAAATGACATTGTTTAGTCGACGGGACCCGGGGAAGGCCAACTCTGTGGGACCTAACTGGTCGCTGGGATTCGTGCGGCAGAAGGCGGTCCCAGAGATATTCTGGTCCGATGCCATGAAGGGCTTTATAGGTCATAACCAATACTTTGAATTGTGATCGGAAACAGATTGGCAACCAATGCAGACTGCAGAGTGTTGGAGTAACATGGGCAAAGCCCATGATAGCTCTCGCAGCTGCATTCTGCACGATCTGAAGTTTCTGAACACTTTTCAAAGGTAGCCCCATGTAGAGAGCGTTACAGTAGTCAAGCCTCAAGGTGATTAAGTTATACATATATTCAAATGTATTAGGTGTGGAATTTTGATGTCATTGCTTCAAAGGCTAAATAATGTCTGACAATTTTTTCTTTTTGTATTTTGTATTCATTTAAAAAAAAAAATTAGAAAATGATGCCAATAGACTGGAACTGCGCTTCCCCAAACTGGTCAGATAAATTATTGTTCAATGATGCATTCTTCCTTAAAACACTGAGAATAATTTAATGAAAGATTGGCTAATGTAATTAAAAATGTATCTGGAAATGCACAATCTTTCAGGCTATGCATACTTTACCAAAGGCAAGTATGAAGTGTTGCTACATTCCCTTAATATTCCTCATCATATTTTTGAGGTTGAAATTAATTGTATAGTACACAAATGTGCATTTAATTAGATTTGCTAGCTGCATTATAATTCAACTCCCTTCTAGGTGAATTGCTGAAATTAACCGAATCTATTTATTTGAAATATGAATATTCCACAAATAATCTGGTAGAGCAAGGTTTGCATCTAACTTTATTTTATTTTTAATCACCTGCTTAAAGTAATTAAGCTTCACTGTATTCATTCATAATTTTTCCCAGTTGGAAATAGAACACATAATAGCAATAGTATTGCATTGAATTCATGTTCAATCAGTTAAGGAGAGATGTCTTTAAATCAAAGCATCTTCTCGCTCATTTGATAATGAATGTTAAAGGCATCTTAATATTTCATTTCACTTTACATATGCAAACTTCAGAAAATGAAATCATACCTGCTAATTATATCAGCAGAAAGAATCCTAAAATAGGTTAATAAGCACGTAAGTTATATTTAAAGTTAATTTTGTATCAATTTGTGGTTTATTTTTTTAAAAAAGAATGAAAGAAAATGCCACTGTTCAAGCTTTACATATCTTTGTAAAGCCAGAATGTCATGCAATAGGATGCAAATACCTACAGTTCAGAGAAAGCTCAAATCCAACTGCATATTCAAGAGGTTGACATATTGTACAATATAAAGATTTCCCTGTCCACTAATTTCTGTCGGATCACCCTGGTATATTGAAGAAGCGTCACAGCTTCCTTTTTGCCTCTCGGCCCAACGCAGGGCCATTTCCAAGGCAGTTAATTTTTGTTCATAGCTGACAAACTATAATCTGTATGTGTTGTAGTTGGCTCTGGGCCAGCTCCTGCCTCAAGGACTGTGGGGTGGATGTGGGTGAATCCTCCCACTGTCAAAAGCCTGTTTTAATGCCGACTGCTTCAGACAGCGAAGTATCATCGGAAGCAGGGAGTAACTGTGAAATGGGACCCTCAGAGGGGGTCATGGCAGTCAATTAGGAAGCAATTCATCCTCCTCCTTATTTTCACTGGATTCTGATTAAGAAGCAGTTATAGACGCACGCATGCGAAGGGCCATGAATAGAAGAGAGCAGCTACGTAGGTATTACAAGAGATAAAAGAGTTCACCTGTGGTTGGGTGTGGTTCAACTAATTAGGGCTGCTGGTAAATGGGCAGCATGCCAGCCTCTCAGTGTGGAAGGTTATCTGTTCATGATAGTTGATGTGACTTGACTATGTGGATTCTCCTAGGACTCTGTGCTTTGATATCAGGATTCTGAACATAAATCATAGTTAAACATGTGAGTTGGACAATGTCTGAAGGAGAGTAGCTGTGATGACTTCACAGCTACTTGTTAATTGCTTTGAGTTTGGGGTGGTTTTTTTGTTATTTCACTGCATTCAAGTCTGTTTGCTTTGAAAGAGAGCCCTTTGACTATAAAAAGGGGTTTTTGCTTCTATATTTTTGTGGATAAAGAAAGTATTCTTGACTTTTCACGTGTGTGTGTCTGTTTTGACCACCTTTGCATTTAATTAGAGGCTTGTGCAGAGAGCCGGCAGAACATGTATGTATCACATGATTTTTGCTGATTTTTTAAAAAAAAATTAAGGGAGACTAGGATAGCATTATTTCTGATGATGAGGCCAGAACAAGGCCAAAATAGTGCTATCCTAGTGTCCCTTAATTTAAAAAAAATCAGTAAAAAACATGTGATACATATATAAATATGAAGGTCTTGGCATATTCGGGTTTCTTCCTAAGTTTCAGAGATTTCTGGTGACATTTCGACGAGGTCCCACTCATCATCTTCAGGCTGCTGCTGTTATGTTTGTGCTAGGGTGAACAGAGCAAGACCTGAGCTGCCTTCCCTCTATGGTGGGTGGGTGTGGAGTGCTGGCTCAGCAGCTGCAAGCTGTGTTGATACTTCCTGGTGAGTCAGTGGGGTGACACCAGGGGTCATTGATGTAATTGATGTATGCTGATTAGTTGATGTTTGTGGATTGGGGGTGATATCCTGAGTAGTTGGAGTTTGCAGACTACTTACACCAAAAACACATGACCAGACCACAAACTCACAGTCAAACCAAAATTGTTACACCCCAGACACACATTACAAAACAGCTAAGTAGTCTTATGGTGGGTGGTGTTCCTACAGTACTTTCAAAAGTGGGGCATTGAAATTTAATTTTAATATGTGTCATTGTATATACAGTTAAATGACAATAAATCTTATTTTATATGATCTCATCTCATCCTTCATCTATCTTTCTTATCTCTTATCTCCTCCTCTCACATCACCTTACCTAAACTCACCTTAACTTACCTAATTTTATTACCTGTAGGCTGTGTCGTACAAGGGAAGACAGAGAGCAGCAATAACCTGTTCTGAACTGAAGCTAAAATATCTCAATGGTGATAGGAGAGAAAGAGAATGATGATGCCTAAGATGTTTGTGAAATAGGGCTGGTAGGGGGTGCTGGCAGTCAACAGGTGAACTTTTTTCCTGCCTACAGATAGAAGATCATTGGGGACATACCAGACAGGTAATCAGAAGTGCAGTGCACAGTCCATGGTTCCCTTTGTTACTTCTCTCCTCAGCAAAGTAGCAGGGAGTTCTGTGAGTCAATCAAGAAGGAGGAGAAGTGATTTTAATATTCCCTGACAGCTTCCCAGAACCAACATCAGTGAGTTAGCCACTAGGAATTGGGCTGGAACCTTTTACCTTTTGCCTTCCTGTAGTCATCTGGTTTTGTTGTTTAGGTAACTATCTCTGGTAATATTAGATAAATATGTCTGAAAGGATGACTCAACAGGTTAGAGACTATCCAATTTGAATTGAAATTCAATCGTCCTTTGAATTTTGTGTAAGCTATTCACAGAGGTTTTTTATTGGTTTGTTTATTACTGAATAAAGGATCCTATTTCTTTAAACTTTATAATTTTCCACAAGATCCTAGACAAAGATATCATAAATGAACACCTGTTTGGACATTTGGTTTATTTCCTACCTATTTTTTTAAAAAAATAGATTACTTCTTTGAATGATTTCAGATCTCAAAGAAATCATTGTTACCCTTCCCTTTTCTCCTCCTTTTTTAAAATTATGCTTGCAGTTTCAATTTATCTTCCACAGTTCTTAAGTTATTGTTCACTGATTACACAGTGGCTTTATCTCACAGGTCACTGCTAATATATACTACTGTATATTCATAGCTTTTTTAAAAAATTCATTATATTTATTCAGATAGTTAATCAGGTGGCTACAAATTAGTGGTTTATAATCTCATTGTCCAATAATTTATACAAGAAGATATATCTACAAATGTATTTCAATAAATTGGAACTCTTTAATTTTACTGTCTTTCAGTTTGGCTTAGAATGATTTCATTGATATGGCATGTGTGCAAACAAACCCAATTTAATAATAGATACAGCTGAGATCTACAGAATATCCATAGAGTGGTGGTGGGATATCAAGTCAGGAGGGTGCCCACAGCTTGATAATTGAAGCTTCACAGCTTATATATGCGATGTATGTAAAAAAAAGGTAGCAGAGCATTAACCGAAACATCATGTGCATAATTTTGACTGTTTGATCCCATTGTGGATATACCAGATTAAATCCTAAAATAATTGTCAGATGTCTTCTATAATTTTGACTCTGTTTGATCCCATTGTGGATATACCAGATTAAATCCTAAAGTAATTGTTAGATGTTCTCTAGCTACAATATTCTTTTATTACTGCTTTATTCCTTTTTGTTTTTCTACACTTACTTTAGAATATATGCTTCAGTTGTGCTACCAAGTTTATATTCCAGATTTCTGAGTAGAAGTAAATTTTGCTTTGTTGTCTTTGAACAATTTATATCTTCCAATTACTATTTGCCAGACATGCGAATTTTCCCATCATGTTATTTATTTTTAAAAAATATATATTTATTAAGTTTTTCCTTTTTTAAAAAAGTACATAATCATATTTACAGATTAATCTACATTGTATAAACATTCCTATCGACATTGTCTTCTAATTACTTTTAGATTTCTTTATGTTTTATTTCAATGCTTCTTTTGAGTTTCTTTTTTTTGTCCATTGGTACCATTTTGTCCAGGTTTCATAATAGTCCGATTCTTTTCGATTATTAAGTTCCATTGTCAATCTGTCCATCTCTGCACAGTTGTATATCTTCTTGATGATCTCGTTGTCTTCAGGTATTTGCGGATTTTTCCAGTTCTGTGCAAATACAATCCTTGCAGCTGTTGTAATATGCAAGCTTAAATATTTTACATTTTTAGAATAGGTACCTCTCATAATACCCAATAGAAAACATTCTGGCGTATATTCTATTTTTGTATTTGTTATTTGACACAACCAATTATTTATTTTTTTCCAGTATTTTCTTGTCTCTGGACATAATGTTATCATGTTATTATTATACCTGTTACATTACATATATATTTTGTTCCAGTTTATAATGCTTCTTTCCTAAAGCATGCATCTTCTTCAGATGCAGTACAGCTATTTTGGCAAAAAAGAAAGGAAACATGGCAATGGATGTGTCTGTTCTGCTTATCATTCAGAAATATTTTTCTGTGAATGGTTTCTTTTAACTCCAGTGCAATTGGGTGGGGTGTTTTGAATATTGGAAAGCTTTGGGAGTTGTTACTGAAGCAAACATCCATTATTCAACACAAATATAAAAGAGACTTCCTCTGTCAATTTGAATATATGGCTCTATTTCATTTTTCACACTTGTAATACTTGGAGATGGATACAATTTTCACCATGTCTATCTATAGCCACAAACTGTCTCACTTCATAAGAACCTCTACATTTTATATTACAGATTAACAACTTGTCAGTGCGGAGCAACGTTCAGGGCTCAGTTAGCATCTGGAATATATCAGCTCACCTAATAGACTTATCTGAAGAGGAGAGTAAGAACACAGATAATGTAATTACATATAAACAACTTGTCAATGTCAGCAACTTTCAGGACTTAGTTAGCATCTGGAATATTTCAGCTAACTTATCAGATTTATTGGAATAGGATAGCAAGAACACAGATAATATAAAGAAACCATCAACAGACATCAAGAGGATTAGAGATAAGATAAAAGTCAACTCTTTCTTTGTGAAATAACATGACTTCAAGAAAGCGTGAAGGAATTAGGGTTTGACCCAGCTTAAATTCTTATATTTTAAATTCTAATTTGTTGAAGCAACTATCAGCTATCTGATATGGTTACAATAAAGAAATATTTTCAGCCACATTCATTATTCTTTCAGTGGTAGCTTGATAGCAACTTCTGTTTGTTCAGAGTCTGAGATCAGTTCATTGCACTGTCTCCACAGTCATGAATTTTAGAATGATTGCATGTTTTCTGATAAAACCAAACAAACTCAGATTCTTTCTATGAGAAACAAATAATTTTCTAGGGATGAGTCATGCTTGCCAGGATTTGTGTGGATGATTGCTTTGTAAAAATTGACTACCAGAGCTTAAATGCCTACCTTGAGCTGTAAAGCTTCAACCTGAATGCAATTCAAAAGGAAAAAAAAATAAGTTATGATTGTGTGAAAATAGGAAGTTGTAGTCTAGCAGAACCTGGAGCAAAATTTATTCAGTTCATATTTGAAGGCAAGATGTATGTAATTACATATTTTAAAATCAATAACAAAGCAGCATTTGCTTATGTTTAGAAGTCTACATTTTCTGAAATTTAACATGCTGTTCATCAATTAAAAAATATTATATCAGTCAATCAGAAGAAAGCTAGGGAAGGAACTTTTGAGGTGTTCTAGTCTCTGAATGATTAAAGACAAATAAGGCAAGCGGTCCAGATGGCCATTGCTATGTGATTGCTACCCCCCCCTGACTGATTGCTACCCCCATGACTTTGTTTAACAAATCCCTTTTGACAAGAGTTGTTCCTGATGATTGGAGAATGGCCAGTGTTGTGCCTATCCACAAGAAGGGAGATAGAGGAGAAGCTAGTAACTACAGGCCAGTTAGCTTGACATCAGTTATAGTTAAAATGATGGAGACTCTACTCAAAAAGAGGATAAATCAGCACATAAAAACCAATAACTTATTGGACCCAAACCAGCATGGTTTTACTGAGAGAATCAGACTAATCTCATTGATTTCTTTGACTATGTCACAAAGGTATTGGATGAAGGTGGGGCCATGTATATTGCCTATCTGGACTTCAGCAAAGACTTTGATACAGTTCCACATAAAGAGCTGATAGATAAATTAGTGAAGATTGGACTCAATCCCTGGATTAAGTGGATTTGCATCTGGCTGAAGTATAGATATCAGAGGGTTGTAGTTAATGGCAAGTATTCTGAGCAGAGACAGGTTACAAGCGGTGTGCCACAAGGGTCTGTTCTGGGTCCTATTCTTTTTAATATCTTTGTGAGTGACATTAGGGTAAGGTTTGGTAAGGAAGGTTTGCATATTTGCCGATGACTCTGAAGTGTGCAATAGGGTTGATATTCCTGGAGGCGTCTGTAATATGGCAAATGATTTAGCTTTACTAGATAAGTGGTCAAAGCAATGGAAATTGAAGTTTAATGTTTCCAAATGTAAAATAATGCACTTGGGCAAAAGGAATGCTCAATCTGAGTATTGTATTGGCAGTTCTGTGCTAGCAAAAACTTCAGAAGAGAAGGATTTAGGGGTAGTGATTTCTGACAGTCTCAAAATGGGTGAACAGTGCAGTCACGCGGTAGAGAAAGCAAGTAAAATGTTTGGGTGCATAGCTAGAGGTATAACAAGCAGGAAGAGGGAGTTTGTGATCCCGCTGTGTAAGAGCGCTGGTGAAACCACATTTGGAATAGTGTGTTCAGTTCTGGAGACCTCACCTACAAAAAGATATTGATAAAATTGAACAGGTCCAAAGACGGGCTACAAAAATGGTGGAAGGTCTTAACCATAAAATTTATCAGGAAAGACTTAATGAACTCAATCTGTATAGTCTGGAGGACAGAAGGAAAAGGGGGGGGACATGATCAAAACATTTAAATATATTAAAAGGTTAAATAATGTTCAGGAGGGAAGTGTTTTTAATAGGAAAGTGAACACAAGAACAAGGGGGCATAATATGAAGTTAGTTTGGGGGAAGGTTAGAAGTAACATGAGAAAATATTATTTTACTGAAAGAGTAGTAGATGCTTGGAACAAGCTTCCAGCAGACGTGGTTGGTAAATCCACACTGAATTTAAACATGCCTGGGATAAACATATATCCATCCTAAGATAAATACAGGAAATAGTATAAGGACAGACTAGATGAACCATGGGATCTTTTTCTGCCATCAATCTTCTATGTTTCTATGTTTGTTTCTATGTTTCTATGTTTGTTTCTATGTTTCTATGTTTCTATGTTTCTATGTTTCCATGTTTCCATGTTTCCATGTTTCCATGTTTCCATGTTTCCATGTTTCCATGTTTCCATGTTTCTATGTTTCTATGTTTCTTTTTCCATGTTTCTATGTTAAAGCAGGAGAGCTTATATCATTTCAAACATCTTAACAATTTCCAGTGATAAAACACCCACAACTTCTGACAGCAAAATTTCTACTGGTTAATTGTTTTCACTGTCAGGAAGTTTTGCCTTAATTTCAGGTTTGTTCTCTCCTTAATTAGTTTCTCTCCATTGTTTCTTGTACTTCCCGTTGGTGTTTTAAAAAATAAATTGACTCCCTCCTCTTTGTGATAGCCCCTCAAATGCTAGAATACTGCTATCATATCCCCCCAATAATAAGTTTCTTTCAACACATAAAAATCTTCCCGTTTGAAATTGTTATTCCCATTCTCTATATACAAGGTGCAGGTACTACATTCGTGATAGATCGTATCTAGATACTATGTAAATATATGTATTGGACAAGGGGGGGGGAACCCTTGTTTGAATAATGTACTCCATTGCAATAGGTCTTTTTTAGAAAGTTTATTTATTTTGCTAATTCTGCTCCCCTAATATTTTCATATATTAGTTCTAGATCAACAAAGAACAATCCTAATCTATGTTTACCTTTGCCCAACCAAACAATTTCATATCTTTCAAGTACTGTATATATTTTTTTTAAAGATCCACATTTTGTTTGTACCTTTAGATATAATCTGTTTGTCTACTATGACCAGGAAAACTAGGAAATTATTTTCAGCTCAGTGTAGCACTAGGTTGATGTTATACAGATAAAAATTAATAGAGTTATTCATAGAATAATTCTAGAGCTCTAGAAGGAAAGGCCACATATAAATATAAGTAAGAAATGAATACATTTTGCAGTTACCAACGGAAGTGTGAAATGTGTTAAAATATTCAGTTTGAGGTTATCATAAGGAGCAAGAATTACAGCAGGCATATATGTATACATCTAACTGGATAAATAACATAAACATGCTGATATAATATAATCACATGTAGGTTACATTTTAACAGTTATGATGCATTTCTTTAATGGAAATAAAATGCATTTGATAGAGAATATTTTTAAGTGTTTCTCTGGTGAAGTCTAAAACCATATTTATGTTATTTTAAAATGAAAGAAATGCTTTTATTCTGCCATGAATTCAACTTTCCGCAAAATTAATATACATATAGATAAAAACAAAGAAGAATCACTTGAATTTTAAATATACTTTGTATTTGTTTATACGATACAACATAAAACATTACTGAAAATTAATTTTTATATGTACAGTAATCCTTCATTTTTCCCAGGGGATGCGTTCCAAGACCACCTGTGAAAAATGAATTTCCATGAAGTAGAGGAAAGATATTTTTTAATGTATTTAATGAGTATTTGGACTTTTAAAACCCACCCTTTCCATTAAAGTAATTCTATAATGTTTCTCAGCTGGAACTACATGTGATATCCTACCAGTTTCTTTAATAGAGTACAGTAGTACTGTAGAAGAATTTTATGAATTTTAAATGGATTTAAAATTTTCAATGGATTTAATGGATTTAAGCCCCCTTTGAAAACCTGCGAAGTAGAGAATCCGTGAAAGATGAACTGCGAAGTAGCAAAGGATTACTGTATAAATTTTATTATTGAAAATGTTAAACACAGGAATATGTCTAATGCAAACTAAATAGAGCAAAAAGAAAAAACAACACAAATTAAACTAAAGTTTTCAAATATAAAGTAAAATATAACAGGGTTATCCCTGAGTTTAGTAGTTTTTAATAACTGGTTCCAAGAATGAAAAGTATGAAAAGGAGTTTAAAGTTTACTTTAAAATCCTGAATGTTGAATCCTGGCTGATGGATAGTTAATAGTTAATGGACTGAAGAAATATACACATACAAAATAGATTCAAAAATGCATGTTATGATGCGTGCATGTGTCTCTCTATATGTGAGTATATACCTTCTGGTAAAAATCTGGCAAATTATGTATCTTAAAGTTAAGAGAGATTGAAATTTTTTTTAAAAATATATTTTTCTCCTTAAAGAACTTATGTTAAACACTTGTAGAAAGCATTATGTGGTGGATCTTTATTTATTTTGATATCTCTGTTTAAACAATCAGATAAGCCCTTAAAATATACAATATACTGTAATTATTTATTTTATTTATTTTATTTATTTTATTTATTTTATTTATTTTATTTATTTTATTTATTTTATTTATTTTATTTATTTTATTTATTTTATTTATTTTATTTATTTTATTTATTTTATTTATTTTATTTATTTTATTTATTTTATTTATTTTATTTATTTTATTTATTTTATTTATTTTATTTATTTTATTTATTTTATTCCTTTGAACCAGTTTTTTTGGACACCCCACAATAGTTTCCAAAGATGTCTCCATGATCACGCGGACAATAGGAATTTGATGGCTCAGTTGCTAAGATCTGAGCTTTTAGATCAGAAGTTCAGCAGTTCAAATCCCTAGAACTATATAACAGGGCGTGCTCCCATTACTTGTCCCAGCTTTTGCCAACTTAGCAGTTTGAAAGCACATTAAAATATGCAAGTAGAAAAATAGAGATCACTTTGGTGGGAAAGTAACAGCTCTCTGTGCACCTGTGGCATTGAGTCATGCTGGCCACATGACTATGGAGACATATTTGGATAGCACTGTTCTTTGGGTTAGAAATGGAGACGACCACCCCTAGAGCCAGAAATGATTAGCATGCACATGTGAGGGAGCCTTTACCTTTATCTAACCTTGGACAAGTTCCTACAATTTTCTTGTTGTGAGCCCTTAGTCTTCGGAGAGGGGCGGCATACAAATCTAATAAATTGTTGTTGTTGTTGTCGTTGTTATTATTATTATTATTATTATTATTATTATTATTATTATTATTATTATTAAGAAACAGTTTGCCATTCCTGCTTCCTGGGGCTGTGAGGGAACGACTGGCCCAAAGTTAACCAACTGATTTTGTGCCAAATTTTCAGTTTCTTAATTTATAGCTTTAGGCTTAACCATTATACAAAACTGGCTCTTAAAATTACGAAGGCTGTACATTTATTTTCTAGGGCTTTCAAATTTTCACACATGTACAGATTTTAGCTTTTCAGTGGATGCAAAAGTGTATCACATTAGTAGGGAAAATCTTCATGGACTTTTGGCCTGTTACTTTTCTATACAAGACAAAGGTATTCCAGATTTTGGAGTGTGATATATTAATATTAATACATTAATTCTTTAAAATGTTAAAACAAACAGCTTGGTTAATGATGTCATCAAAGTTAAATTATTCAGAGTAAATATACCTCATGTATTTACTTTGTAGTCCAGAATAATAGTATATATTTAATTTGTACCCTAGAAAAACATGAGATGGCACAGTTCTAAGCATTCATATTCATGAGTTAAAACTATATTATTGTTCTCTCTTTGTAGTGCTGCTTAGCAATGTAAGATATTATCAGGCTTCCTTTGTCATTTTCAAACAAGCTTTGCTAGGGAGATATATTGAGATATTTATGCAAAATAAACCAACCTGTGCAGTTTGTGTCTCTCTCTAGAAAAAAATCAGGAAATTAATAGCATTAGGTTGTTGAATATCCAATCACAGCCAGAATTACTTCGATCGTTAAAAGAATGGTATTTCATTATAACACAGGAATAAAATCTGTTAAGTTCTCCAATACGAGCATAAGATTAGAAGAAAACATTTCAGAATAAACTTATCTCTAAACCATGCATATTACAAGGTAGATATTTTACTTTTCAGAAGCATTTCTAAAATGTTTAGTTTGCAACATGGGCAGTAGTTGACCAAAAAAAAATACAACACAAATGTTTAATCTTAATATAATTAATGTAAATAAATGCTCACATTGGAAAGTAGTTTTCTTGATGAATGGTTATCTTTTGAAAGTTTTTAAAATAATTATTTTAAATAAATATTTATAAAATAAATATTTCCAATATTTTCTTTAAAAATAATTACTTTATTTGTGGGAAAGTAGAGTCCTTGTGACTGCTGAAATTAGTCCCTGACGTTTTCTTGTAAAGATTTTTGGAAGTTGTTTGCTTTTGTCTTCTGAGTCTGGATGTGAAAGATTGAATGGCACAAGAGCCAGCTGACTTTGTATCTAAGGCTAGATTAGAATTCATGATATCTAATTTTATCAAACATGGCCACTGCACAGAACTGGTTCTCACCTTTTCCAATTATTAAACCCTGTGGCTATGTCTAAATAACTGTCCAGTTATTACTTCCTTAGTTACCTTTTTAAATTTCAAGTAATTCCTTTTGAAGTTTACTTATGACTGTTTAAAACTGCAATAGAAATGATAATCAATAGCTATAGGAGAAAATAACTTGATGCTAAACAAATTTTAATCCATTTTTTTGGAGGAGGGGCAGAAATAGATCTCCTAGGAAAGCCTTTCTTCGCTGTCCTCTTTGGAAGAATCATCATTTTACTTAAAAATAAATTGCAACTACCCAGCATTTTTACATTAAGCTATATTAATGTAAAACATTATCAATAATATGACTGGATAGGATCAGTTTAACTAATACTAATCCAAACATAGCAGAGACCACCTTTTGCAAGTCACATATAAACACATGTGAAAATGTATGATTAACAATTGATGAAGTACAGTTCCCTATGCCAGCTCACGTGACTTCACCACTTAGCAATGGCAATTCTAGCATTCCCAGTTGCTGTCACCATTGGTCATTAAGTGAGTCATCATTTGGTTGTCATTTTTGACCTCCTAATGGATTTCCCAATGAGTTTGTTTGTTTGAAGCCAGCAAAAAATGGTGACCACGTGACATAATTGTGAATTAGATGCCAAGCACCAGTTAATGATCATATGACCACCAGAACTCCAAGAATCAGTCATACGTAGACTTGGTCAGCACTGTCACAACTCATATTTAACTTCTAGGCACCTTGTATAGCTAAAGTTTGGCAGTTTCCAGTAACCATAACAAAAATTAATAAGAGACCTCCATCAGTTTATTCGTTGAAAAGAAAACAAATGAAAAGTAAAAATTATAGTAGGAAATGTACATAATATCATGGCAGCCAATAGGAAAAAAAACCCTGTCCCACTGAATATAGCCAGTGTCCAGATAAATTTGGTCCTGCGGCTGATATATTTCTTTCTAAAGATATGTGCTTGGAATCACAGACATCCAATAAATCAACTCCAGACACATATATACTTATATCTTGGGGTGAATAAGGGGAGAGAGAAAAGAATAGAACATTTTTCTTGATTTAGGAAACTCTATGTAGGCAATTTAAAACAGGATTTTTTATATATTTTTCAATCAAGACTTCAGGTCTGTCCATGCTTGCACTTAAACGAAATGTAGTGCTATAAAGAAATGTCTACTTTATAAAGTGTTCTTCACCAAAACAAGTACTATTATTATACAATTACCTATACTTAAGAAAGGCATTTAACTGTTCTACTAGAACAAGCTTTGTGACTTCTGAAAGTGGTCCATGTTTAATCAAACATTAAAAAATTGCTCAATCCATAAAAAAAGAAATGTTTGCAAAAGTGTTGAAAAACTTGACACGCAAGGGCCATTTCTGAAAACCCATCAAGTTCTTAACCATTTTCAGTCCTAAAATTAAGGGATTAAGGGATACATTTATATATAATTTTTTTAAAGGAAAGAGTGGTGAATCCCATTGGAGTGTTCCAGTGTTCCTCTAGAGCAGTGTTTCCCAACCTTGGGCACTTGAAGAGATCTGGACTTCAACTCCCAGAATTCCCCAGCCAGCATTTGCTGGCTGGGGAATTCTGGGAGTTGAAGTCCAAATATCATCAAGTCGCCAAGGTTGGGAAACACTGCTCTAGAGGCTACTCTAGGAGCAGAATCGTTGGTCAATGGTGATTGGTTGCTCTGTCAGACAGCTGCTTTTAAAGAGCTGTCGGGAGCTGTTTATCTCAGATGTTATTCATGAGTTGTTCTCTACTGTGTTTAATAAATATGAGACTGAACCCAGTTATGAATCAAGCCTCAGTTACTGCCCTGCCAGCTATTAGACATAGCAAAGAGTCTCCAAGGCTCCAAGATCAAGGCATTCTGATCAACAATATATCACTATATTTCACCAGGAAAAATATTTTATTTTCTGAGAAATTTGTGTTATTAAACTTTTAAAAGTGGGGATAAGAAAATAATATATTTCCAAACATTTTCTAGGTCCATTATCATTAGCTCTGTGGTGCTGTTATGTCAGAATCATATTATCTAGTTCAGTTGAAATTTGTCTTTCTCTGAAAACATTTCTCAATTGTTTGTCATTTCCTTTTAAAAATTTTCCTTCAAAACCCATTGATTTTGATTCAATGAGGCGTGTCATGAAATATTACTTAGTCAGATTCGGCTTGGGTTGTATGATGGTGGAATGGTGTTGATCACACTTCATAATGAGTTTTTTAAATTGCTTTCTACCATCTGCTATTTTGATTTGGCTAGATGTATGCTCTCCCTTATAAGATTACTGAGCAAGGCTTCCTCTAATAGCTTCTTTAAAACATATGGTCACATTGACAGGAGCAGTATTTTAGCAGCTTATTTTGTTTTCATTTGTGAGCTCAGATAATTGTTGCAACTAACAGAGTTCTCCAGTTTAAATAATTTGATTGTAGAAACCTTTTGCTTTAATACCTATCACACATGGTTAACTAACTTGGTCCATCATCATAGTTACACTATTCTTAGGAATAAGTTATATTTGAACACAAGAGTTCTGAATGTCTAGACTCTATGCAGAAAATTGTGCATTTTAGCAAACATACTGAATTTCTTTTGGCATAAAACCTGCTTGATTAAAACAGCACATTGCCTGGAAAGGCAATTTGCAAGAAAGAATAATGTAAATACAAATGTATGAACTTGTTATACTTTTTATTTTATTTTTTAAAAGAAAATTTGTATGATTGCCCAATTCTTTGATGGTCACTCTTGGTGCTTTACTGAAGTAAAACTCCAAATTAAAAAAAAAGGAATAAACCCTCATCCACATAGTAACAACAATAAAACAAACCACATGGGATCTGAATCACCCTGGATTTCCAGATACTTGGCAAAACCATGACTTAAGGGTGTTTATTATATATATATATGTATATAATAAGTTCAAACTTATATGGAAATATATATTGCTGATTCTGTGTTAAAATGTCCTCTTAAAATCTTTTGTTCTATTTTCTTTGACTCTCCAATTCCATTTCCATATAACAACAACAACAACAGCAGCAGCAGCAGCAGCAGCAACAACAACATGGCAATCAATCAAATGGAAAATACAACTTACTTGGAACAAGTTACATCCTTAGAAAATATCTTTAGCAATACCAACAGGGGTGGGCTACTGCCCGGATGGTGGGGAACGCATTGGGATAGCGGAAATGAAGCTCCACCCCAGAGCACCCAATTTGCACTGAAAGATGTTGAAAGAAAATGCAGGGCATCCTGCATAAGCCACGCCCACAGTGTGATAGTAAAAATTTTGGTAGTCCTTCACTGAATACCAACAACATCTGCCACCTGAAGTCCTTGGGAAAAAATAGCTAGCTAGCCGGATGGATGGATGGATGGGCGGGCGGACGGACGGACGGACGGACGGGCGGGCGGACGGACAGACAGACAGACAGACAGACGATGATAGATAGATAGATAGATAGATAGATAGATAGATAGATAGATAGATAGATAGATAGATAGATAGAGATAGATAGATAGATAGATAGATAGATAGATAGATAGATAGATAGAGATAGATAGATAGATAGATAGATAGATAGATAGATAGATAGATAGATAGATAGATAGATAGATAGATAGATGGTAGCCAGCCAGCCAGCCAGACAGGCAGGCAGGGGGGCAGGCAGGCCAAAACTGGTGCAAACATCTGGCTCACTGTTTGACCAACTATAACAGAATTTATATATAATATTATTGACATTTTAGAAATCAGGTTAGAAGAATCAATCAGAGAGATACAGATTGAGGAGATATGAAAAGGAAAAATACTAGTGGTACCAATAATTTTGATGCCATACCAAGAAATCTGAAGAGTACTTCCACACAATAAAAAGAGGCAGAACCTCAACTCACCAGTTATAAATAGTTGCATTAATTGGAACATTTTGACATTGCTTTTATCTAGGATAGATCCCTGAGAAGGACGCAGTAGATAAAAGTGCCAAAACCAAAACAAATTATCTAATATACTGTGTGTAAATAACTATCATTATTATCATCATTATCACAATAACAATAATGGAAAATAGGCATCCCTTTTACTAACAGTTTTTAGTCAGTTTGCTAAACCTCTGGCTACCTGTCTCTTTAATTATGTGGATTTAAAACATGTCATTATTTTTTACCACTAATATATACTGAAGTACTAAATAAATACATTGAAATATTTATTTTTCCCAGCAGATATGTAGCACAAAATACTGTGGTCTTGGAAATTTTCAGTGACATGATTAAATGTTATCTGTATATTAAGTTAGTTGGTTCTAGGCTAAGAAAGTCTTTCTTAAATTCTGTTGAATTAATTATTAAGGCTAAGCAAAGCAGTTGAACGAGAGCTTCTTCTTGAAATGTTGCAACAGATTCATTCTTCTGGGACTGTCAGTGAAAGGACGGAGCTGTTCATGTGAAGATCACGGAAAGACTTCAGATCAGATTTGTTGAATTTCTCAGAGCACAAGACTGTCAGGACTTCAAAGAGGACTTTCTGAAGTGTATTGGCATGAATAAAACTGAATGAATATAATTAAAATTAATGATTGGATCCTATTAGCCATAATAAATATGATTGTGCAAAATATTCATAGGGTATTTTGTGGAAACGCATTGACACAAATGAAGCATCCTTTTGAAAGCTTTGAGCAATTTCAGAGAACATCATGGATAGCATAGATGAAATATTCGTACTGTTTCTTATTGTAGTTATATACTGTATATTGCCATAGATGCATGCATATTTATTTCTTATGAAGGAAAACTTTACAGTACACAATATCAACCCAGTAACACTTATTATTACTGGATGGTATGGTAGTTGGGCATCGTATTAAATACATCTAAATTTATTGCTGGAGAGTGCCTGCCAAGAAGATTTGCAATTAGGGGATGATAAACTTAATTTAAAAAATCCTAAGAACAAAATAATTATCTTCTGATAAAACATTCATCATGAGAAATGAAAAAAATGAGAAAGCTGTTCATACTCATCAATCTCTAGCTTCAATATCTTAATTCCAAAGTAATACTAAAGACTGATTATCCACAGGTTACCATGAGAAGACCTATTGTTTGGTGCAGTGGTGGGTTGCTACCAGTACGATACGGTTCTACGAATCGGTAGTGGCAGTGGCACCCTGGATGTGTCTGCACAGAAGTGTTGCATGCACACGAGCGAGCGTGCAAACCAGTAGTGATGGGCTGGTTTGTTGACAAAATTTATAATCACATTCTTGGAACAGAACACTTTTCGTTTCCTGAGTGAATCAACAGGACCTACAGATAAAACAGGGTAAGGTGGTGTAAGAATTCTTTCCGCTATTAAGAAATAAAGTATTTTCTTTGAGAAATAATTAGAACAAAACAACCAATACATTTGTTGTGATTCAGTCTGAGGCTCCTCAGGGAACGGCTGGAACTCTGCCAGCTCCATGCTCAGAGGGGGAGGACGAGGAACAGGAGGAGGAGGAGGACCAGGCAGACGGGGAAGAGGAATGTCAGGACGAGGAGGAGGGAGAACAGCCTGAGACCCCCAGGGGGGAGCTCTCCCCAGCGAGTAGCCTGGAGTCATTAGATGAGAACGCACAAGCCATCATAGATATGAGGCAGAGAAGGGCAGCACAAAGAAGGGGACAATTAGCCAGGTATTTCCATCCCTAATAGGCAACAGCTGGGTTTGGGTGTGGTTCTCCTCAGAAAGGTTGAAAAGGCAGGCCCGCCCTTCCTGTATTGTGGAGAGTTATCTTTTGGGAGTCCTGTGACCTTGCTTCGATCCTTGGCGTCTCTGATTCTGGCTTGTGGCCTCGAAGGCTGAAAACTTGGGGGGGGGGGCGTGGGTTTTATTATCTACAGTGGTGTGTGTGCCAGCAAGAAGCCTGTTGTATTGTCTGGCCATCGTGACTCTTCTGTGAAGCTTCATAGCATTCCAGTTTGTAAGAACAGTTTTTGTTATCTGTGTTTGTTTTCAAAGATATAAAATGACTTTGCTTTTTATCAGCGTGTCTGGATACTCTTTTTAGTTGGTGTTGACGTCTGGGGGAACCCAGACAGAACAACATTTTTAAAAAAATCATGCAGAAAACTGGAGGGATTGGAAGATCTGTTTTTCCTATAATGATATATTTAGGCTGACCTTTCCACGGTCCACAATTGTCTTTCATCCATATGAATATGATTAAGGTCAGATAAAAGTTAAATTTTTGGGCTCTGTGCATAATTTGAAGGATTGTGAACTGTATCAGGATTTACCCCTTCTTAAAAAAAAACACATTACTTTCTAGTGAGAAGATTAATTTTATATCTAGCCAGTGAAAATGAATAGGTGATTTAGAAGTTGCTCTTTCTGACATATCTACTAATTCAAATAGAAAATAATTAAGACAGAAGTACACTGAAATAATTTTTAGAAATTTAGAAATAAACTCTAAATTGGTTTTAAATTGTATAAATAATCTAATACTTTAGATGACATCTTGCTTTGGTTTGTTTACACACACAAAGAGCAAAATAATATTAGAAGTAGATTTACTTTTTAGTTTGTGTGTGTATGTACACACAAAAAAATATGTTTTCATAGATTTATATACATGTGCATCTGTATACACACACATCTACATCTACATATACTGTATATGATTTGATGAAATAAGATTAAAATACTATTATATTTGGGAAAGATAAGTAACTGAAACAAATATATTTACTCATTTCTAGTCCTATTTTCTAAATTATGTAAATTATATATTATGTCTTCCTACTTGTGGTGAAGATTTTTGCATTCATTAGACAAGTAGTTAAAATGGCATTAAAAACAGATTAAACACGGACCTCTTAAATATAGGCCTCTTTGGGTAGCTTTACAGAGAGTGCCTTTGAAAATTATTTTGAGGAAATAAAATTATGGAAGGTCTATATGTACAACACCTTGAGTCTTCCTAGATCAAATATACACTGATAATTAGACAAAGAGATGATAGAGATAAATAGATAGATGATATAGATAGATAGATAGATAGATAGATAGATAGATAGATAGATAGATAGATAGATAGATAGATAGATAGATAGATAGATAGATAGATAGATTTATTGGATTTATATGCCGCCCCTCTTCGCAGACTCAGGGCGGCTCACAACAATGGTAAAAAACAATACATAGTAACAAATCTAATATTTAGCAATCTAAATTATAGTTTTAGGTTAAAAAATCCAAAAGAAACCCCAATATATAAAAAACAAGCACGCAATCGAATCATACACAGAAACTACATGGGCAAGGGGGAGATGTTTCAATTCCCTCATGCCTGACGGCAGAGGTGGGTTTTAAGGAGTTTCCGAAAGGCAAGGAGGGTGGGGGCAATCCTAATCTCTGGGGGGATAGATAGATAGATAGATAGATAGATAGATAGATAGATAGATAGATAGATAGATAGATAGATAGATAGATAGATAGATAGATAGATTATAGATAGATAGAGTTACATGATAGATAGATAGATAGATAGATAGATAGATAGATAGATAGATAGATAGATGATAGATAGATAGATAGATAGATAGATGATAGATAGATAGATAGATAGATAGATAGATAGATTGATAGATAGATAGATAGATAGATAGATGATAGGTAAGATAGATAGATAGATAGATAGATAGATAGATAGATAGATAGATAGATAGATAGATAGATGATAGATAGATAGATAGATAGATAGATTATAGATAGATAGAGTTACATTATAGATAGATAGATAGATAGATAGATAGATAGATAGATAGATAGATGATAGATAGATAGATAGATAGATAGATAGATGATAGATAGATAGATAGATAGATTATAGATAGATAGAGTTACATGATAGATAGATAGATAGATAGATAGATAGATGATAGATAGATAGATAGATAGATAGATAGATAGATAGATAGATGATAGATAGATAGATAGATAGATAGATAGATAGATAGATAGATAGATAAAGTTAATCATTTCAAATTTTAGTTTGTATTGAAGATTCATGATTTTTTAAAAAAAGTTATTTCAAACTGATATTAAAATTCCAGATTTTTAAAGGAACAAAAACAGAATGAAAGAAAATGAAGTAGAAAAAGAGAAAATTTGCTGAAAAAAAATGAAGGAAATGCAGACAAATAGAACACAAAATCTAAATGATATTGGCTATTAGACAAATAGATTTAAAATGAAGATGATATATGGATAGAGAAAAATGAGGAAAATTAGAGGCTTACATCAAGCAAGCTAAATCAGAATCTCTATATTCTCGCCTTATCTGTCTCATTCTTTCTAATGAAAGCTATCTAAATAAATTCCAGTAGAAAAAAGTACATCACAAATAACAGAGCACTATTCTATTATAGGTGGTGATACTTTTCAAAATATCTGTGATGGGCCAATTATTCATGTCAATAGCAAAAAGCCTCAGACTATTCAACCCCCATATAACATTTGAAATTCTGTAAATCCAGTAAATCCATCCAATCTCCAAACTACATATAGATCTCTTCAAAAATTACTCAGAGGCACCTGATTTCATTTGACAGTTTAAATTACTTAGGCAGTTGAGTCTAAGGTTGCAATTCAAAGGGTTGATCTGATCAAATCCCATTAGAATTAAGTCAGGGCTTCAAGACTATGTATAATTCAATTATATATTGAATTGAGAGATTAATATTCTATATTGGTGAATGGCATTGTATTGTGTCTTGCTCTGTGTAAATTTTCAACAAAACATCTATAAACAAAAGGAGTAATACATGTATTTGAATCTTCAGGATTTCAAATTAAATCACTGTTATACAAAGAAAGAAATATAATGGGTTAAACAAGAATCAGTGAAGATTATAAAGAATTGGGAGGAAAATGGTAGCATTATTAAGGAGACTCACATAGAAATTAAAATAATATTTATTGTAATAATGATAAGGCACATTGAAAGGTCAGATGTTATTTAATATCTACAGAATATGAAGGCAAATAGCAAAATAATATAGTTATTTAAATTAGTTGCAATTGTGGGGTATTGAGAGAAAGGTCAAACATGTTGGAATAGAATTATTTAGAAATAATACTTCAGGTCTTAACCTAAGACAAGAAGCAACGGATGGAAACTAATCAAAGAGAGAACCAAACTAGAACTAAGGAGAAATTTCCTTACAGGACAATGAATTAATGGAGCAACTTACCTGATTATAAAGCTAGGCATGATCAAGTTGCTAAATTAGTCCACTGGTCATTATGTAAAAAATACAATATTATTATTATTTTTATTATTATTTATTAGATTTGTATGCCGCCCCCCTCCGTAGACTCGGGGCGGCTCACAACAATAACAAAGACAATGTAGAAACAAATCTAATAATTTAAAACACTAAAAAACCCATTATTAAAAGCAAACATACACACAAACATACCATGTATAAACTGTATAGGCCCAGGGAAGATGTCTCAGTTCCCCCTTGCCTGACAGCAGAGATGGGTCTTAAGAAGTTTACGAAAGGCAAGGAGGGTGGGGGCAGTTCTAATCTCCGGTGGGAGCTGGTTCCACAGGGCCGGGGCCGCCACAGAGAAGGCTCTTCCCCTGGGTCCCGCCAAACAACATATACCTGTATCTGAAAAGTCTTGGGACCTGAAAGTGGAAAAAATTACCAAAAATGAGATGGTGAAGAGCTTGTGGGAATTTTGAATATAGATAGATTGTCATTTGGAACACAACACATCAGATATCACGGTTGTGGAGGGCCAAAGAATACAGATGCCAGAGTCAAACAAAAACAAAAAAAAAGAACTGAAGAAATTATGAACTATATCGCACCTGGTTAGGGCTGGAAAGAAACACTGGAGCAGAAATGAAAAAACAACCCTACAAAGAAAGGGCTTGGAAAACATTCTTCACAGAGAGTAACAATGAAAAATCTTGCAAACCGGTAAAAGCAGTTAGCACCTGCTTAGGGCTGGAAACAAACGTCTTCAGAGCATGTTAGAGCAATGGAAAAAACCCTGCAAAGACTTAGGGCTTGGAAAACATTCTTCACAGAGAGAAACAATATAAGAGCCTGCAAAGTAAGAGCTTGGAAGATCGTTAGCAGCTAATTAGGGCTGGGGGGGGAAGCTACATTCAGAGTATAAGACGCACCCTAATTATCAGCCTTTTTAGGTTAGAAAAAGATGTGTCTTATACACTGAAAAATACACTATATTTTAAGAAGATACTTTGTTGATACCTATGACCATATCAACCATTAGCACCAGTCAATGGTACTTGTGACATATTGACTGAGTATCAGTTTAATTAATAGAAGATAATAATAATCAGAATTACTTTCCCACAACTGTGCTATAACTCTACACACACACGCACACACACACAAACAAACACGGCTGGTTAAATTTGTATTTTATTTTATTAAAGAAAGCAGAAATGAAAATTGAAAGGGAGCATCTAGATATCTTTTTTCCTGTCCTGTCCATTGGCAACTAGTAGGGCATTGAGAATAATCTGATATGAAAATACTCCAATGGCCCATTTGGACTGCTGTGTGCTTTAACTACAGTTTAGATAAGAGCAACACATAAGCAATGATATTGGAAATCTGATTATGGCCCATGATTCATAATAGTAGCTGTGCTACCAAGAGTATACAAGTGAAGAAAAGAAAAGAGAAAAATCAGCGAACAAAAACATCACTTCATCATGGAGATAATTCAGATCCTCTCCCTCTTTGTATTAAGGCACTTTAAAAAACAAAAGTCCTTGAACAAGAACATTGCAAGGTTCTATTTAGCTGAAAAATTATTCATGCCCAATACAAATGACATTTTCGTTTCAGACTGCCAAAGTGAGCTTTATTAGTATGTCATTAATCATTGTCTTAGAGGTGACACCTGGGAAAAATGATTTAGTAGAGATTAGAGCACTCAAATGTAACACTGAAAATATCACATTTATTTCCAGCATCAGTCAATGAAATACATTTTAGCCAAGAATGACATTTATGTACATTTAAATCTGTGGACAATACAAAGACTGGCTTTCTCTTTCGGAACTTTGTTTACAAGTAGTCCTCGAGTTACGACCATTCTTTCAGGGACCATTTCAAGTTATGGCAATGCTGAACGAAGGAACCTATGATCAGTCCCTGAAATTTCTTTCTATTTCTTCCCCTCTCTCTTTCCCTCCCTCTTTCTTTCTCTTCCTTCTTTCCTCTGTTTTTTGCTCTCTCTTTCTCTGTTCCTCCCTCCCTCTATCTGTCGTTCTCTCTCCCTCCTTCCCTCCCTCTCTCTTTCCCTCTCTCGCTTCCTCCCATTCTATTTCTTTCTCTCTCACTCTCTTTCTTTCTTTCTCTCTCTTCCTCTCTTTTCTCTCTCTCTTTCTCTCTCTTCCCTGCCCCACTGGTGCCCGGGTGGAGGCGAAGGCAGGAGAGGAGGTGGAGGGGTGAAGCAGGTCAGAAGGCTCAGCAGGTGCTTCTCTTCTTCCATGGAGTCTCTGCCCAGCGGACCCGGACAGCCCCCTGACCCGCCCTCCAAGTTCCTCTGCTGCTATTTCACGCCCCCTGCCTGACTGAAGACCGACACAGAAGGCAAGCTGTGGGGAGGGGATGGAAGGATGACCCACCCCCCAGTTCCACTGCCCCATTACTCACCCATGCAGCCAGCCTTCCTCTTTGGAGTGGGGGGCTGGGAAGGAAGAGCAGCCAGCAGAGGCCCGGCCGGCCCTTAAGCTCCTCCCAGGTCACGGAAATCCTCCCGCCTGCCATTCCCTCTTCCACAGGGCTGCAGCACCGGGACATGACTGGGCCCGTCTGGGGGGGGGGCAGGAGAAATGGGCAAGCAAAGGTCCTGAAGTCTGCACAGAGACCTCCGGCCAAGCTGGGTTAGGGACGGGGAAGGCGAGGCAGCAGCGGAGAGCCATGAATCCCCTCCCTCCAGCCTCTTCCCAAGGGGGCTGGTTGGGATAAAAAAAGCAGGACACAGGACAAATGATTAAAAAGTGTGACTGTCTTGCTGAAAGCGAGACGTCTGGTCACTTTATGCTAATAGCACTTTATAAGGCCTTGGTAAGGTCACATAGAATACTGCATTCAGTTTTGGTTGCCACGATGCAAAAAAGGATGTTGAGACTCTAGAAAGAGTGCAGAGAAGAGCAACAAAGATGGGGACTGGAGGCTAAAACATATGAAGAACAGTTGCAGGGACTGGGCATGGCTAGTTTTAATTGTTCCTTCTTTAAGGACTAGGGGAGACATGATAGCAGTGTTCCAATATCTCAGGGGTTGCCACAAAGAAGAAGGAGTCTACCTATTCTCTAAAGCACCTGAGAGTAGAACAAGAAACAATGGGTGGGAACTAAGCAAGGATAGAAGTATCCTTCTTAGAACTAAGGAGAGATTTCTGGACAGACAGAACAATTAATCAATGGAATAGCTTTCTTCCATAAGTTGTGAATGCTCCAACACTGGAACATTTTAAGAATCGGCATACCCAATTCCTGCATTTAGAAATCAAAAATATAGGCTGACCTATTTTTCCTGATCATTACACTCAAATTAGATGAGAAATGATCAAATAATTTTTCTCCACTATATTTCTGATCATTTTGTTGCTCTTGTGTAGTTAAGGAAGGCTAATGTGAACCAGTCAACAAAAACAATTTTCCAAACTGGAGATACTGTTGGCCTCCATATGCGTTCACTTAAACATAGCAAGTCATGGCTTCAAAGAACTGCAACAATAATTGCCTAAAATGACTTTCACTTCTGCAAAATTGATCCCTTAATCTCGGCAGGCTATACTCCTTGGCATTCAAAGGATTGGCATGAACCAAGTGTAATCTTTATATAGATGGGAAGAAAAATAGCACCCTGAATGGGCCAGATAGCTGCACTGTAGTATCCATTGGAGAATAAAATGCTATTTTGGGTTTTTTCCCCAAAAAATCAAACCAATGCATTATTTCGGCAGTGGGGGTGTTCTAAAAGTAAATGCAGCAATTCAAAATTCCATGAAAAATCTTGAAACCAGGAACTACGATATTTTAATACTTGGCTGAAAGAGAAACAATTTATAGCAACCCTCTAGAACAAATATCATCTCTATTAAAAAGGATATATCAAGTTCTGCCATTCTGAATATTTCACGGAGCCTATTTTACTTGTGATAAAGGTCAGGAGTCCATTTACCATGGCATTATCTCACAAATGTGAAAACTTACTTGGGGCAGCCTGAAACTGATGGCTGCTATAGGTTGTTGCTACAGCAACCTGAAAAGGTTGCCAGTGAGGTAGACAGAAAGAAAAAAAACCAGGCTGAAATTAAATTGCCTAGCTTGTTCAAAATAGCAAGATATCTGTAGAATTCTTAACAACCCAAACAGGAATGTGCATTGCATTCATGCCATTTTTGAAGTAAGTATATTCTAGTCCAAGATTTAAAGAAGCAAAGAAAAAAAAATCTTCCTATTTCTAGTGAAACTGGCTTTGATTGCATAATTGTACTAACCTAGGTTTAACTGAGCTATGATCTAATACAATAATCCTATTGTCCAGCTTTTTCCTGACAACTAAGCTGGGTTCACATGCCATAGAAACCCATTACATTGCCTTGTTTTTGTGTCATGTATGTCAAGTGTGTGCCTGATAGGTTAATGATTGGGTTTCTTTCTGATAAAATAAAGTAGATTGAGGACTGTAAACTTGAAATTAAATGTACAGTAAGTAAGAGTGTGCTTCTTCTAAAGATTCTACCAAGAAAAAAATTCCAAGGAAACTTGTGCAGTTTATTTGACACTGCTGGGTCCTTAACAGCTTAATTTGGAGGATGGGGTGAATTAATATAATAATATTTATATAATTAATATAATATAACAGAATATCGCATCACATCAGGAGGGTGCATATAAATGAATTAAGCAAGTCACTCACATGACCAGCTGTGAAATATAAATCCTTCCATTCCCCATTATCCTGTCAGAGCTGAAGAAGCTTCTTAGGTGACATGCGAAACATCTTCAAAGAAAAAACAAGAAAGTCCAGTTGCGTCCTGAAAAACACCCTTGGGACAACTATGACCTGGATGACTGAGAATCTTTACAGACTTTTAGCTTTACAATTTGGGATGAACACCCTTTGAGTGGTGTGGGAGTTGTTCTAGTTTCTAAAATTATACACATTCCAAGTAGAAGTTTAGTAATTACAAATAACTCTCATTAAATGCATCATTTCATGAATAAAGCAACTCCGTTTATTTCTCTGATCTCCTGTACTTATACATTCCAGACATCACTCGGTCCGTTATCTCTCTCTTAGCCACATCTCTCACATTCCTCTTCCTGCTTCACTTAGACAAGATTTATTTCCTAACTTCATAGCTGTAAAAAAGACAGCAGCACTGACTAAATACAATACAAAATACTTGGGCTTACTTTAGCGTGACGAAAACCC
Organism: Erythrolamprus reginae; assembly: GCF_031021105.1. NCBI lineage: Eukaryota > Metazoa > Chordata > Lepidosauria > Squamata > Dipsadidae > Erythrolamprus > Erythrolamprus reginae. Next base: position 221,870,809 of record NC_091952.1, read on the forward strand.
CTCCATATTTCTTTTCAGCAACGTTGAAACTCCACCCTTCTTCTCCACTAGGCCCCTGACATGCCAATTACCTCACTACAATATTTAACCCATTCCTCTCCTTAATATCTTCTTCCAGACCTTTGCTCTCTACATTTCTGAATCCTTCTGAATTTAGGATTAACCCAGCGAGCATCTGATTCTCCCTCACTAGATCCTGAACTCATAGCCCCATCCTGTGGCTGGCCTCCCACCTGTTCTACTACCTGTAACCCCGGGGCCCCCACTACTTCATAAACACTATCTGAATCTGAGTCCTCAATATCTTCATCATCCTCCAACTGATCAGGAGTATGTACAACAGGAGTTGGAATGGATTTCCAGAGAAAAAGTGCAGACTACAGGAAGCAAGAGCACTACTCAAGTGAGGACACAGATAAACCTCTAAATGCTTCAAAGGTTCTCTAAAAGGATGCAAATGACCATCTGTTTGCAAGGAATATAAATCCTTCCATCCCCCATTATCCTGTGAGAGCTGAAGAAGCTTCTTCATGAGAAGGAAAATGTCTTCAAAGAAAAAAAACAAGTCCAGTTGCCTCCCCAAAAAGCACCTTTGGGACAACCATGATCTGGATGACTGAGAATCTCTATAGATATTTGTAATGTTTATTAGCACTACTACACAAAAATTGTGAAAATCCTGAAGATGAATAGCTGGCAGCAAAGATGTAGCGTTATTTATCCAGATCTAATGAGTGTAATATCTGTGAGGGGCATACATAAGTGCACTGGTGTGCCTTTTGTCCCCTGTCCAATTGTCTTTCCTTTCTCTCACTTATCATATATATTTTCTTTCTTTCATATATCCTCTCCTCTAAGTTCACTTTTACCCTTATATATATTACTACATGTCTGTTTTTCTTCCTATGTATTTGTGTATTGGACAAATGAATAAATAAAATAAATAAATAAATCTTTTTGTAGTATAATAGGCAGAGGACAAGAATTATTTTCTGGCTGTTATACATGTTAAATTTATTTACATGTTCAATTTTCTTACAATTTAAATTTTCTTACATGTCAAATTTACTTCTTTTAATGGGACTTTCCAGGATCTGTTCAATTAGGACTTTCATGAACTTTGTTATACATAAATAAACTTTTCTTCTTACAGGAAGAAAAACCCTTGCTGAGACAAGTGAGTCATCCTAGCTACTTTCTTAAGGGCATCAAATCATTCCATCCTGTTTCCTTCATGTTTTAGGTAAAGAAAATGATGGACTGGCAGGCATTTTTTAAACTGAGTTACTAATTGGCCATCTCTTTGAACTCACCTAGTGAGGTAAAGAATCAAAATTACAGTGATCCCTCGAGTTTCGCGATCTCGATGTTCGCTAAACGCTGTATCGCGAGTTTTCAACCCGGAAGTAAACAACACCATCTGCGCATGCGTGCCCTTTTTTTTCTATGGCCACGCATGCGTAGATGGTGGAGTTTCCCCACCGGGCTGAGCGGCTTCCCCTGGGTCTTCCCCCTCTTGCCCCGGTAAGTGGCGCCGTTGCGCGCACGGGGCCCGCTTCCCAGCTGGGAAGCAACAACAGCAACCGGGTGGGTGGGGGAAGCCCCGGCGGCGCGCGCGCGAGGTCCGCTTCCCAGCTGGGAAGCAACAACAGCAACCGGGTGGGTGGGGGAAGCCCCGGCGGCGCGCACGCGGATAAGCAGCAGCAGCGAGGCGGCGGGGAAACCCCAATCTTCGGCTCCTCGCTGCTGCGGTGGAAGTAAAAACACCATCTGCGCATGCGCAGATGGTGTTTTTACTTCCGCACCGCTACTTCGCGAAAAATCGATCATCGCGAGGGGTCCTGGAACGGAACCCTCGCGATGATCGAGGGACCACTGTAATATTTTTATTCCCCCCCCCTACCATTATACTTTGGCTCCTCTCATTGCCTACTTTTAAATTGTTATTACTACAGTACTATGTTATGTTCTTTGGCTGTCCCACATAAAGTGACAGAATCTCTTTTTAAGGATTAGCTTCACTTTACCTTAGAAATTGTGTGATGAATTCTTTTCCCACTGACATGCTGGCAAACTGTGTGCTGATTTCAATAGCTTGAGAAATATTCTCTTTGTTTCCTTGGAAACTGAATTGCTCAAACTTCACATGGAACACTATGATAATTGTTTTCTGGCAAGAACTATTGTGATATAGACTTTTAAGATGTTAGATAGTGGAACTATAAAAGATCTCAGATGTTCAGATTGGGACTTACAATAGAAAATAGCTATAATATAGTGTATCTGTGCCAGATACATACGGTTTTTGTTACAGCATTTGTGAGGAAAGAAAAATAAGTCAAGATGGCACCTCTCATTCGCCCACATAATGATATCACTACGGTCTAAGCTAGTCATGATCTGCAGTGGTGGGTTTCCACCGGTTTTCCCTGTTTCCGCCAAACTGATAGTAGTGGCGGCAGGAGGCTTTGCCCGCCCACCCTGATATCATCATGGATGTTCTGCGCATGCACAATAGTGTCATGTGCATGTAGCAAAGGTAAGTGAAACCCACCATTGATGGGCTGTCATCGAAGCTGTAACAAGTTTCAACCATGCTTATTGTCTGATTCATAGCTTAACCAGGAGCTGCCGCTATTTTTATGAAATGTTATTGATATCAAAAGTTACCATGACATCAGGGAAAATGTCATATGACCCGTCCTCAAAGTTACAACTAACACACAACATCCACACTCATATGATCACAATTTGGATGCTTGGCAACTGGTTTGCATTTATGTTGCAGTGTGTCTTGCAATGACATGATCAAAGCTGTGGCCTGTCCAGTAGCTTTGGATAAACAAAGTCTGTTGGGGAAGTCAGATTTGCTTAAAGGCTACTCAATTCACTTTATGACCATGTATTTTGCTTAGGGACTGTGGTCATTCACTTAATGACTGTAAAATCTGGTCTCATATTGATGATGACTCATTTTACAACTTCATTTATTTACAACAGAAATTACAGTCTTGGTTGTGGCCATAAGTCAAAGACTACTTGTAAATTCATCAGACTAGTGGCATTTGTAAAATAAATTACTTATGCCTTATTTAGTATAAAATTACCTGTATTATTGGATACTATAACAATTTTATTAACTGATATACTCTAATGTTCCATTTTTACCCTGATAGAAATAACCACATTTACTCATCATTCACTGTCCTAATAGGAATATATATGAATTATACATAAAGTATCAATAATTCAACATAAGTCGTAATCATAAAATGTTAGTATCAGAACATCTGCTTATATTTTTATGGTGCATTTGTAAATTAAATGAGTATGTGGTTTACATTTCCATACTGAAATTTAACAACCCAATCTATAGTCTTATTTATGTGATGAACTGATGATGACTTGGTCCAGTTTAATACCTTTGAGTGTAATCAGGATAAACATGTTCTAAATCTTCCTGTTTATTACATCTATAGCAAGTTCTGAATTGATTTTACTTTGAGATCTGAGGAAAAAATGTGAACCATTCTGCAGTGAAAGAAAGAGAACTTGGCATAAAACAATGTCAGTTTTTTCCCAAAGTTATATAAAATATAAGGTGGATCTATCTGTTAACATAATTCGTCAATTTTATTCATGATCAATCTTTCAGTCAAAGCAGTATGTTTTTCACTCTTGAACTCTATCAAGAATCCAATGTCTATGTACATATAGAAATCATCTGTCACTATAGGATAATAATACTCAACTTTACTTCTCCACCTCCGATGACTCAAGTAATGCTGTGGCTATCCTTTTGTGATGCCTGGAGGCTGTGGTGGCCTAGATGAGGGACAAAAAGCTTCAACTGAACCCTGCTAAGATGAAGTGGCTATGGATATGCCTAGTGTCAGGATCCAGGGGCTTATCAACTTTAGTTCTGTATTGAATAGCATTACCCCACATAGACCTGTATGTAACTTGAGAGTTCCCCTAAACTCATGACTCTTGGTTAAAGAGCAGGTAGTTGTGGCTAGGAGAACCTTTGCACAACTTCATGTAGTGCGCCAATTGTGGGTCCTGCACTCAGTTACACATGTCCTAGTCATCTGCCACTTGGATTATTACAATATATGGACTACCCTTGAAGACAATTTAGAAGCTACAATTGGTACCAAATGCAGCAACATGGCAGTTTTGGAAGCACCTAGAATGGCACTTGTAATACCACTGTTAAGTGAGCTGTACTGTCTGACGGATTGCTTCCAGGATTGGTGTTGTGTTCGTTTAAAGAAATAACAGAAAATCGCTGATTGGTTAAGACACGGCTAAGTTTAGGTTGCCGCCAAAAACAAACGGTTGTCAGTAAAAAAGCCCGCGCATAAGCAAGGGTATAAATAGGGCAACGGATTAGCCATTGCCCTTGTTGGGAGTTGCTATTGAGAGGATCAGTTTCTTGTTATACTCTGTTAATAAACAATTGTTGAACGAACAGCAGTCTCCGGTGCAGTGATTTAACAATTGGTTATTACCTTTAACGCAATTCCAAAAATGTTTTTCCAAAGGCAACTTGGTTTTCTTCTTGGAAAATCTTTCACTTCTCATCCAGGAACCTTCTTTACTTCTCAATGGCTCTCAGAGAGATAATAGTCACCTTTCAGATGGCTAAGAACCAGATGACTGCTAAGGAATATAAATCCTTGCATTCCCCACCATTCAGTCAGAAAAATGAAGAAGTTTCTTGGATAAGAAACACACGTTTTTAAGGAAAAAGACAAGAAAGTCCATTTTCTTTCTGTAAAGCACCTTTGAGGCAACCGTGATTTGTATGACATTTACTTTTAAAGTCCTTTATGGCATTAGTCCAGGATATCTTCAAAACCTTCTTTCCTTAATAAGATTAGCCCAACCCACTCATGCTAGCAGAAGAATTTCAGCTGATAAAGTACAGGAGCAGAGCCTTTTCTGCTATAGCTCCTGCCCTCTGGAACATTTTGACACAGGATGTACGATCTGCTTTTAGCTTAGTCCTTAAAACCTGGCTATGCCAGCTAGCATGAGGTCCTGAAGGAGAAACTGCTGGCTACAGGTGGTTGATGCACTGATAGAGGAGATATCCCATCTCTCCCCTCTAAACCCCCGGGTTTGTTTGTTTGTTTTGGTTTGTTCTAATTTTTGTAATTTTAATTCACTTTTACATTTATAGTCGTTGTTATATGTTGTTTTTCCTGAGATAGAGAAATTGCAGTACAATTTCATTAACTTTTTACAGGAGGTGGAAAAAAAACCCCAAAAGAAGACATGTGGTGGCATAGTGGTTATACTGCAGGTTACTTTTGCTAACTGCTAACCGCCAGCAGTTTAGCAGTTTGATTCCGAACAGCCCAAATTTGACTTAAAGTTGATTTCCAACATCGATAAAATGAGGACCCAGATTGTTTGGATGCAATATGCTGACTCTGTAAATTGTTTAGAGAGGGCTGTAAAGCAGTATATAAATCTAAGTGTTATTGCCATTGCTATTTTAGAGTGCAATTTGTATTTTTCCTAAAGGGTTACTTTTGAGGAAGTGTTTATCCTTCACTATATGCCAACATTTCATATTTTAGTGCCCCTCCCGCTCTCTTTCTTTCTTTCTTTCTTTCTTTCTTTCTTTCTTCCTTCCTTCCTTCCCCTCTCTCTCTCTTTTCTCTCTCTCTCCCTCCCTCCCAACCTCTTCCTCCCTCCCTTCGCCCCCCTCCTTTTGGGTGAAGAATAATAGTACTAGTAGCAGAAGTAGTAGCAAAAATCTATTGGACAGGTTTCAGGGGAAATTCTGCAAAATACATTTCTTCTTGCAGTATACTCGATCTATTGGATCTATTGTTGTTAAGAAAAACAATAGATCCTCCTTTCCTACCCCAATATCTTTCATAGATTGTGTCTGTTTTTTCTTAAAACAATAGCAATAACTCAGATTAGAATATTGTTCCTGGGGGAATATTTGACCTAAAGGCAGTAACCATAATCAATTTTAGTATTCATAACTAATACTAAATTGTTTATGCAATGCCCAGTTGGGTACAGTGGGAGGGACCGCAGAACATCAATTGTTTTTAGTATTGATTTTATTTCATTTTATTTATAAGATTATGTGAATTTACTTTGGATGATGCTAACTAGTGGTGACGTTAATATAAATATTAATGTTTAGTACTGTACGATTTACAATTATTTCTCAGGATGATATAATTATACTAGTTTTATATATTCACAATAAAATAATGGATTTTAAATTGTAAATACTCTGGTTATTTGCTTATATTTTATTTTCAACCAGTATGTGCTTTTCCATTCTTCTTTAGGTTTTTTTTTTACAAATTTATTTCATTACATAGTTATTTTAAAAAATATTGTTAATAATGGAATATCTTTGTTGATTCTCGCCTTATACTTTATAATAGCTGTTCAGAACAAAATACAGAAAAAGTTATTACAAATTATTTCAGTTCATCAAAAAAAAAAATTCCCACACTTTAACCATTTGTTCAACCATTTGGTTAAATATTTTAGATTTTTTTTTAAAAAAAAAATCCACTATAGCTATAGTATTTTTATTCAACCAGACATTGTTTGGTTGTTTTGAAGCTATTTGCTTACATGCTTCATTCCTTTTCATCACACATTTTCAGGTCCACTAACTTTGGAACACTAGACAGTAGGCAGATAAAGGGCATGCTGAAAGAAAGTTAAAAAAATTAATAAGAGAAGGAAAAGTAGCCTGCAGTAGAAAGATAATAGGACAGGGGGGAAAATCCAAATGAATATTCCAAAAGAAATACTGTATTAGCTAACTACCTGCAATATACTTTTTAAAGACCAGAACAAAAAAGGACAAAGTTAGTCAGGGGAAGGCAATTCACAAATCCTTTCATGGATTACAAGAACGGATTCTCTGAGAGAAATTGACTATAATAGAAGGTGGACTTATAGTGGAAGATAGTAAAATATCATTTTGAATTTATGGAAGATCAATGAATCAGTGATAGGTAGTTAGAAATAAGAGCTGAGAAGCATGAAGGAAATACATATTTAAAAGCTACAAAAATTAGTTTAGATTAGATGGGACTACATTTTACTGAAGAAGTTAAAGTGTTCTTTCCATTTTTCAGACCAATGAAATGAATATATTAGACAACATCTGGTTAAATATAAAACAAACTAATATTTATGTTTTCCTTGTTGATAGAGACAATCTGAAATCTGGACCATAATATCAGCAACTAGTTATCAGAGGCTATTTGTATAGCAATCTGAAAGCATAAAGTTCTCCCAGAATTCCGAAGCTCACATACAGCCATGATTTCAAATGTTTGTCACACCCACTTATCCCAAGACTGTCCCTTACATAGTGACAAGATGTGGCCAAGTGTTTCCTAGAGCTACTAATGCCAAGATCCCATTCTTTTCCGATACTCTTGTCTGGACATAGATCTCCTAACTCTGGCGTCTAACATGGACTCATCCTCTAATTCATCTTCCTCCTCTGACTCAGTCCCTAGCTAACTGGGGTGCAACAGTCTCTAGTTGATCCTCAGTCTCTGACTACACATCACTCCCACTCTCAGGCTGAGGTGACAAGAATTGTGGCCTAGGATAGCAACATGCATCCATCTCCTGGTCCTCGAACTCCATGACCTGCTGAGCCGAATGTGGACCAATCATAAAACATACCAAGATAGTTTCAGAGTTAGCCTCTTACAATAGAAAGTAAGTGTTGCTCCAGGCATAAAGGAAGTTCCTTTTATGAGAAAATTCTTCTGTTAGCAAAGGGCATTGTTCATTCTTATATACAACACCTTGAAATCCATATCAATATATTCATACTGTAAGTGTGCAAATTCTTTTTCAGGTTTTGCTTTTTCAGCCATTCATTAGGGAAACAAAGAAATATATAGACAGGAATATTTATTTCATTTATTCCTATCTCAACTTTTGATTATATGATTCCAAATACCACTTAAAAATCAATCTTTGAGACATCTACATAAGATATATTTATATTATATTTATATATATAATTATTAAATTTGTATGCCCCCCTTCTCCGAAGACTTGGGGCAGCTCACAACAGTAATAAAAACAATATAGCAGTGGAACAAATCTAATTTTAAAAAAACATATAAAACCCTATCATTATTTTAAAAAAACCAAACAGCACATTCATACCAAACATAAAACAAAGTATAAAAAAAAGGCTGGGGGAAAGGTGTCTCAGCTACCCTATGCCTGGCGGTATAAGTGAGTCTTGGGTAGTTTACAAAAGACAGGGAGGGTGGGGGCAGTTCTAATCTCTGGGGGGAGTTGGTTCCAGAGGGCCAGGGCCGCCACAGAGAAGGCTCTTACCCTGGGGCCCGCCAAACGACATTGTTTAGTCGACGGGACCCGGAGAAGGTCCACTCTGTGGGACCTTATTGGTCGCTGGGATTCGTGCGGCAGAAGACGTTTCTGGAGGTATTCTGGTCCGATGCCATGTAGGGCTTTAAAAGTCATGACCAATACTTTGAATTGTGACCGGAAACTGATCAGCAGCCAATGCAAGCCACGTACGTACTTTATATAACTCTTTGCAATGAAAATAGACTGCCTGTCCAAGAAGAGAGAAGGAAAAGCTTGTAGTTTCCTATATGTATGTAGATTAGATTGAAATTACCAGGTGTTTTATTCAGTTATCAGAACTATTTCACTCAGAAAGCATGAAAGGGTGAATTCTCAACAGTTCTGAATCTGATTAGCCTGGGCACTTGAAGGAGAATAAAGCTACACAATTTAACTTTTAAATCAAAATCCATCTGCCTGTCTCTATTGTTTCAAGGTCACTAACATTATGCAATATATTATAGGCAACTGACAACCAATAACTACTTTTATTTATTTGGTCAGATTTCTACGCCGCCCTTCTCCGCAGATTTTTCTTTTGAAGTTATTTTTTATTTTTTTTTATTTTTTCCAAAAGCTGTAAAAACATAAGAGATTATTATTGTCTATCAAAAGGACATGAAAACTTCCCCAAATATCAGATTCATTATGCAGTTAATAAACATGAATATTTATTTTATACATTTCCACAAAGTAATATCAAAAATAATCAGAAAACACAGCATCCATCTAGCCGTTGACCAGATGAAATGCAATTTGTCTTCTCCAATTATTTCGTCTAGTGCTATCTTTATTTCAAATTCATGGTTCATTGAATCTGACCAATATGGCTTGCTTCCCATGTAGGAAAATACATGGTGATTACACACAGTACTTCCTACTGACAGATAACTGAGATCATAAAATTTTACTTTCAAATAAATCTTTGCCCCACTAATTCAGATTCCTATTATACAGAATAATGAAGAACAAGGAAGAAACAGGAATAAAATACATTAGATGTAAATATGTTTTACATTAACCAAAATATGTTTTCAAACTTCTTTTCTGAAACTTAGTAAGAATGTCAAAATATTGTTCCTTGACTATTTTTCTGGGTAGTTGAAACAGAACCACAAAAGTAATATTATTTTTATAATAAGAAATCTTACAGAAGATAGTCTTAAGTAAATGAATACCAGTTGTTAAATAAAGTGGCCATGATCTTGAAATCTATATAGGAATTCATGTAGACCCTAGCTCCCTGGCTGGCGAGTATAGTATGTCTTGCTGTGTGAATGGGAATGAATGATGTTAAATGTTTTTAAACTTTTTTAGCTATATTAATTGGATTTTCTAGATATGTATATTGTATATTGTTATGATATGTTGTGAGCCGTCCTGAGTCCTTGGAGAGGGGTGGCATGCAAATCCAATAGATAGATAGATAGATAGATAGATAGATAGATAGATAGATAGATAGATAGATAGATAGATAGATAGATAGATAGATAGATAGATAGATAGATAGATAGATAGATAGATAAAATTCAGTTACTGTATTATTGCTTTTCTCCCATGAATATTCCTTATCAATGTAAACATGATAAATTATAGGTATTTATAAAGGGATCTCTTACTTCATGTTATAATTTTCATTAACAAGCACTTAATGAAAGTTTGTCATGTTAGTTAACTGACCTAATGAACATTTAACTATAATTAGTTATTAGCATGTGGAGCATGATGTATAATTTAATTTCTTTAAAATGAAACTGGGCAATCTGGGCAGGAACGTGGCCAACATTCAATTTCTTTCTAAAATAAAATCCCACAGAAACCGAACTGAATTTGCCATAGCAGCAATGGATTCATTTGTATTTTCTGCTTGTCTTTCGTAATGCGCTAGATCAGACCAATAAGAAATATGAAACCTTTATTTTAATATTTTAACAGTGTAGTCAAAATGTAATGTAAACACATCACTTTCCCTTCAGTGATACTTTCTTCAAAGAAAGCCAAGATGACACATGATTGCATTAAAGCTTTTATAACTCAGCACATCATCAATGTGTTTTTCTCAGGGCTGGCATAATCCTTTTTTGTAACTTTCTCTGCTACTGTTACAAAGAAAATATGTACGTGAGCTATCATAGCAAGAAAATAATAGGGGGGAAAGGAAACAATACAAGGATACAAAAACCTGAAAGGGACAAATATTTTAAATTCAGGTTGAGTTTCTAATTTTGAAAATCCAATATGAAAGTTCCTCTTTATGCATACATTTCTTGCAGCTTCCCTGAAGTTTACAAGCAATTTGCTATAATATTATTGTTTTTGTGTTATACTTTCTCAAATATATTTTGTGCGTGTTTTCTCTCTCTACTTTCAATTTTGAAGGAAAAAGACAATACAAATTTGAGAAAAATATATGACCAAATTTTGGGTTGTGCATTGATCAGTCAGTGCAAATTGTATGAATTTACATTAAAGCCCAATCTGATGAAGTTCTTACTCATCCTTCCTGTAATAACATTTAATTTTCCCATGACAATAGCTCTTTGTGAAAGAACATCCTTCAGTCTGGGAGCAAAAAAGCCAGAATTTATTAAAGTCAAATCACATATTAACACATCTAAACTGAATGCATTTTAAAAAAGTAATTAAAATATTATTTTTACTCATTATTCTTTAATAATTAGTAAATAAATACAATATATATTTAGGGTATAGGTACAGTGGATGACTCAGAGTTACTATTTCAGATTTCTGTATACTCTCTTCAAAGTGCTTTTGCATTACAGGAATATAATGGATACTTCTAAGAGCTCCTGGAGGAAAGGATGGAAATAAATGGGGCAACAAGTATAAAATTTTATGTTGTGATTTTGATTTCTATAAGCTTCAACAAAGGTGCCAGTTTTATGCAGTGTGTTAAAGCATTACGCCAGAAACCAGGAGATTGGGAGTGCTAGTTCTGTCTGAAGCATGAAGCTCTCTGGGTGACCCATCACTTTCTCTCAGTTGTAGGAGGAAAGCAAGAATAAGCCACTTTTGAAAATCTTGCCAAGAAAATCATAGAATTGCCCAGGGTGTCACTATAGTTAACATTGACACTGTATATAAAAATGTCACACTATATATAAAAATATAATACTGTAACATAAAAGGCATTATGGATTAGTTTTGTAACTGGAGATCAAATGATGCTCTTAGTTCAATGTTTTATACCCTAAACCAGGACTTTCAAACTCCTGGCCCTTAGGCCGGATGTATCACGCACTGGCCATAACCACACCCGGTTTAGCAAAGGGGGGGGGGAAGTCCTGATACATCACATTACACTACTATAATGATGTGAGTTTGACACAAACTGCTGATACAGTTCTACAGAGGAATCATTGAGTCTGTCATCTGCACCTCTATAACTGTCTGGTTTGGTGCTGCAACCCAACAGGACCGACCCAGACTTCAGAGAATAATCAGAACTGCAGAAAAAACAATTGCTGCCAACCTGCCTCCCATTGAGGACCTGTATACTGCATGAGTCAAAAAGAGGGCAAGGAAAATATTTACTGACCTCTCACATCCTGGACATAAACTGTTTCAATTCCTACCCTCAAAGCGTCACTACAGAGCACTGCACACCAAGACAACTAGACACAAGAACATTTTTTCCCCGAACGCCATCACTCTACTAAACAAATAATTCCCTCAACACTGTCAGACTTTTTACTAAATTTGCACTTCTATTCTACTAGTTTTTCTCATCATTCCTATCATCCTTTTCCTCCCACTTAGGACTATATGACGGTAACTTGTTGCTTGTATCCTAAGATTTTTATTAATATTGATTGTTTCTTTATTGCTTATTTGACCCCTATGACAATCATTAAGTGTTGTACCACATGATTCTTGGCAAATGTATCTTTTTTATTTTATGCATGCTAAGAGCATATGCACCAAGACAAATTCCTTGTGTGTCCAATCACACTTGGCCAATAAAATTCTATTCTATTCTATTCTATTCTATTCTATTCTATTCTACTCTACTCTACTCTACTCTACTCTACTCTACTCTATTCTATTCAAACTGTTATTGAGGGGAAACACCAGCTGGATCTCCATGGGTTTCCGCCGTTTTCTCCACTCTGTCCTGCCCCATTCTCCCCTCTGGATCTCCATGGGTTTCCTCCGTTTTCTCCACTCTGTCCTGCCCCATTCTCCCCTCTGGATCTCCATGGGTTTCCTCCGTTTTTCTCCACTCTGTCTTGCCCCATTCTCCCCTCTGGATCTCCATGGGTTTCCTCCGTTTTTCTCCACTCTGTCCTGCCCCATTCTCCCCTCTGGATCTCCATGGGTTTCCTCCATTTTTCTCCACCCTGTCCTGCACCATTCTCCCCTCTGGATCTCCATGGGTTTCCTACGTTTTTCTCCACTATGTCCTGCCCCATTCTCCCCTCTGGATCTCCATGGGTTCCTCCCATTTTTCTCCACCCTGTCCTGCCCCATTCTCCCCTCTGGATCTCCATGGGTTTCCTACGTTTTTCTCCACTCTGTCCTGCCCCATTCTCCCCTCTGGATCTCCATGGGTTCCTCCCATTTTTCCCCACCCTGTCCTGCCCCATTCTCCCCTCTGGATCTCCATGGGTTTCCCTCCCCCCACTCCGTTCGCCTCAGCTTCGTCTGCCGGCACTCTGTCTCCACTCTGTCCTGCCCCATTCTCCCCTCTGGATCTCCATGGGTTTCCTCCATTTTTCTCCACCCTGTCCTGCACCATTCTCCCCTCTGGATCTCCATGGGTTTCCTCCATTTTTCTCCACCCTGTCCTGCCCCATTCTCCCTTCTGGATCTCCATGGGTTTCCTCCGTTTTTCTCCACTCTTTCCTGCACCATTCTCCCCTCTGGATCTCCATGGGTTTCCTCCGTTTTTCTCCACCCTGTCCTGCACCATTCTCCCCTCTGGATCTCCATGGGTTTCCTCCGTTTTTCTCCACTCTGTCCTGCCCCATTCTCCCCTCTGGATCTCCATGGGTTTCCTCCATTTTTCTCCACCCTGTCCTGCACCATTCTCCCCTCTGGATCTCCATGGGTTTCCTACGTTTTTCTCCACTCTGTCCTGCCCCATTCTCCCCTCTGGATCTCCATGGGTTCCTCCCATTTTTCCCCACCCTGTCCTGCCCCATTCTCCCCTCTGGATCTCCATGGGTTTCCTCCATTTTTCTCCACCCTGTCCTGCACCATTCTCCCCTCTGGATCTCCATGGGTTTCCTACGTTTTTCTCCACTCTGTCCTGCCCCATTCTCCCCTCTGGATCTCCATGGGTTCCTCCCATTTTTCCCCACCCTGTCCTGCCCCATTCTCCCCTCTGGATCTCCATGGGTTTCCCTCCCCCCACTCCGTTCGCCTCAGCTTCGTCTGCCGGCAGCTTTTTTTTTTTAAGCCTTAATATCGGCTTGCACGCATTATTGGCTTTTCCATTATTCCTATGGGAAACATTGTTTCATCTTACGAACTTTTCACCTTACGAACCTCGTCCTGGAACCAATTAAGTTCGTAAGATGAGGTATTACTGTATAATTTATTGGCATGTATAAATTGCAGTGATTATCAGGCTCCTGCAGAAAGATCCAAACTATGGAACCAACTACCTTTCAATTTCTGTAGTGCTCCCACCCTACTGGCCTTCTATAAGGCCATGAAGACCTGGTTTTGCCAGCAGGACTGGGGGGCCATGAACTAACAACTGACAGGGCCACACTGTATGAATGGTATGTATGCATGGCATTATGACTGTTTATAATTAATAGGTTTCTTTTAATATGGGATTTATAGTTTTGATTTCTATTTATATTATTATTATTGTAATCCGCCCTGAGTCCTTCAGGATTGGGCAGCATAAAAGTCAAATAAATAAACTAAGAAAAGTTATAGATTATGTGTTTAACCGCCATGTACCGCACAAATCCCAGCGGCCGATAAGGTCCCACAGAGTTGGCCTTCTCCAGGTCCCATCGACCAAACAATGTCGTTTGGCGGGCCCTAGGGGAAGAGCCTTCTCTGTGGCGGCCCCGGCCCTCTGGAACCAACTCCCTCCCCCGGAGATTAGAATGGCCTCCACCCTCCTTATCTTTCGCAAGTTACTCAAGACCCACCTGTATCGCCAGGCATCTCCCCCAGGCTTTTTATATTTCATGTTTGGTATGTATGTGCTGTATGGTTTTTAATTGTTGGTGTTTTTATATATTTTTTATTATTAGATTTGTCCCATTGTTACACTGGTTCTTATTACTGTTGTGAGCCGCCCCGAGTCTTCGGAGAGGGGCGGCATACAAATCTAATAAATAATAATAATATTATGCCTCATTAAGAAATATAAAGAAAGTATTATAAATCACATCTCAGTCTTTACAGTTGAATGCCTTTGATAAGAGGTGGGGGAATGACCTTCATATGACATTCCAGCATTCTTTCATTCTATAAACATTCCATTCACTAGATGCCATCAACATGTCCTATAGATAATAGCATTTATTGTATCTGCATATTGTTTCATTTCACTGTATTCACTGACATAAGGAAGGTCAGTGGTCTGATTTTCACTTTTTATCTTTTCTCTGTGTTCCAGCACTAGTCTTTATTTCAAAGTACAATCTCAGTGTGGTTCTCCTTGAAATCTTGAATGGCTTATTTCTAAAACAGAATAAATGGGGTATAAATGATTTAAACCTTCACACTATAAGCAGACTAAGTGAGGTTTGGATGTATATCAGCTAACAGCTCTAGGTAATCTTTCCCACCACTATTTTTAGGAAATAAAATTGCTTCGTGTATTGAGCAATCTCACCCTCCAATAGCTGGCAGTAAAAACAGCTCAAATCGCCTGGGTTCTGGCTTATGGATTTCTAATGGTGACTAGTATTTGAAATTCTTAAGACTTAGCACACCATCTTATAAAAACACTACCAGGAGAAGCTGTGCCATCCCTTAACATTGTGAAAGAAAGTCACACATTTAAAATGAAGAGATCCAGAAAGAATTATAATTTAGTTTTGAAAACATATACGCTGATCCTAAAAGGATTGTTATGCCTGCTGAACCTGATGTCATTTGCATCATCTTTGAACATGGATGCTTTATATCAGCACTAAAATTAAATCCAATCTGAAATCAATTTCCATAATTATTTATTTTATTTATTCATTTGTCCAATACACAAATACATAGGAAGAGAGATAGACATGTGATAATATAAAAGAGGGTGAAAGTGAACTTAGAGGAGAGGATACATGAAAGGAAGAGAATATATAAGATAGGTGAAAGAAAGGAAAGACAATTGGACAAGGGACGAAAGGCACACCAGTGCACTTATGTACGCCCCTTACTGGCCTCTTAGGAACCTGGAGAGGTCAATCGTGGAGAATCTAAGGGAGAAGTGTTGGGGGTTAGGGGTTGACACAATTGAGTCCGGTAATGAGTTCCACGCTTCGATAATTCGATTGTTGAAATCATATTTTTTACAGTCAAGTTTGGAGCGGTTCGTATTAAGTTTGAATCTTTTGCGTGCTCTTGTGTTATTGTGGTTGAAGCTGAAGTAGTCATTGACCGGTAGGACATTGCAGCATATGATCTTGTGGGCAATACTCAAATCGTGTTTTAGGCGCCGTAGTTCTAGGCTTTCTAGGCCCAGGATTGTTAGTCTATTTTCGTATGATATTCTGTTTCGAGTGGAGGAGTGAAGGGCTCTTCTGGTGAAATATCTTTGGACATTTTCAAGGGTGTTGATGTCTGAGATGTGGTACGGGTTCCAGACAGATGAGCAGTAGTTTAGGATGGGTCTGGCAAATGTTTTGTAGGCTCTTGTGAGTAGTGTGAGATTGCCTGAGCAGAAGCGGCGTAGGATCAGGTTAACAACTCTAGAGGCTTTTTTGGTGATATTGTTGCAGTGGGCTTTAGCACTTAGGTCATTCGATATTAGTATTCCAAGGTCTTTTACAGAATGTGGGTTAACAGTGAGAGATTGTTTATTCAGTTCGTATGTGCGGTTTGTATTCTTTTTGGATTCTTTCTTTTGTAAAGAGCAGTCATGAGTTGAAAGGAAGATGGTACACTTCTATTATTTAGAGGACTGTAGCATAACATCCTACAGAAAGAATTAAAATGAAATAAACAAACAAATAAATGAAAGGACCTAAAGCACCAAAATCTAATAATTTTAATAGTACAAGTTGGTATGGTGATTAGAGGTGCTAAGCTAGAAGAGACTATGAGTCTGTTTGGGCCTGGGGGTATTTTGGGTCAGAAATTGTGTCTCAGACCTAGGAAGAAAGCATAGCAAGCCATTTCTGAATATATTGACAAAAAACCTGCAGTGTTGATGTAGTCACCAAGAATGAAGGCTGACCTGAAAGCACACAGAGGGGACACACAAGCAAAACCATAGGTAATATAAAAGATGATTATTGCCATTGCAACATCTCTCCATTTACTGTATGCACAAGTAAGTCAAGTAAAAGTAAGTGAGTCAGTTTGTCCTGCATAATTTATAGTAACATTTTATTGCCACAATTGCTTATATTTTTCAGGGTGATATTTCACCATGACATTAATTACATCAATGCACCTCCATCCCGATGCAAAAGTAAACAGGAACACTAATGGTCACTTAAGAGACTGCACAGGGATTTCTTCGTTGCATTGCAAACGTATCACATTAGCTTTGCCTATCAAAATATGGAGAGCCACTTTGTCGTAGTGGTTAAGACATCAGGCTAGAAACTAGGAAGTGGTGAATTCTAGTCCTGCCTCAGGCATGAAGTCAGCTGGTTGACCTCCTGTCAATCACTCTTAGCTCTAGGAGGTAGGCAAATCACTTCTGAAATCTTGGCAAGAAAATTGTAGGGAGTAAATTAGGCTGTCATTAAAAGTCAAAACTAACTTGAAGCTGTGCACGTAGACGCGCGCGTGCACACACACACCATATCACTATATTCCAAATAATAACATAAAAGAAATCCATCGTATATTTCTATAAAGGGTTGAAATAGTTTTGTTAGCTTGTCTCGGTTAGCTATGCTATTAAACCTTCGACAATACCGAGCAGAGAATTTTAACAGAGCGTGGATGTGTGATAAAGCCAAGACACAGACTTAGTTAAATAAGTATTATTTACATATAACCAAATATAAACAATCCAAAATATGCACTTAGCAAATACAGAACAATGCAGAATATACCGTATTTTTCGCTCCATAAGACGCAGTTTTTTTCCTCCCAAAGTAGGATGAAAAATCAGCTTCGTCTTATGGAGCGAAGATGCAGGCAGGGAGGGGGGGGAGGCTGCGAATTCGGAAGCGCCATCCCGCCGGCTGGCTGGCTAGCTGCTGCCTGGCCCACCGTTCCCCGTAAGCTGCGCCCGTGAGCAGGCGTGCACCCCCAAATACACCAGAGCGCCCTTTTCCACGGGCGCGCGCTCCCCATCCCCCTGCCAGCCCACGGGGAGGTGGGCGGGGGCGGGGAGGTGTGGCAGTAGGAGTAAAGGGAGCCGCGGCCGCCCCTGCCTCCCCACGGTGCCTCCGGCCAAATGCGCCCCTGGCTTCTCCACGCTGCCCTATTGCCCGCCCGATCCGCCTCCTCTCCTCCTCTGCCACCTCCTGCGTTGGGGTGCGATCTGCCTCCTCTCCTCCGCTGCCTCCTCCTGCCTTGGGGCGCAATCTGCCCCCTCTCCAACGTTGCTGCCTTCTGCCTTGGGGCGCGATCCGCCCCCTCTCCTCCGCCGCCGCCTTCTGCCTTGGGGCACGATCCGCCCCCTCTCCTCCTCCGCCGCCCCCTGCCTTGGGCGAGCAATCCGGGAGTCTGGGACAGGGTGGCTTTACGCCATGAAGAGAAAACGGCTGACTTTTCCCTGCTGCCGGAGCCGTTTCCTCTTCATGGCGCAAAGCCACACAGTCCCGGACTCCGGGATTGCTCGCCCAAGGCAGGAAGCGGCGGAGGAGGAGAGGGGGCGGATCGCGCCCCAAGGCAGAAGGCAGCAGCGGAGGAGAAGAGGGGGCGAATCGCGCCCCAAGGCAGAAGGCAGCCATCTGCCCAGACAGAAAGGAAACAAGAGAGAGAAAGTGAGAAGAAGAGAGAGAAAGAGGGGGAGAGAGAGAGAAAGAGAGAGGGGGAGAGAGAGAAAGAGAGGGAGAGGGAGAAAGAGAGTGGGAGAGGGGGGAGAGATAGCAAGAGAGGGAGAGAGAGAAAGAGAGAGGGAGAGGGGGGAGAGAGAGGGAGAGGGGGGAGAGATAGCAAGAGAGAGAGAGAAAGAGAGAGGGAAAGGAGGAGAGAGGGGGGAGAGAAAGAGAGAGGGAGAGAGAGGAGATAAAGAAAGAGGAGAGAGAGAAAGGAAGAGAAAGAAAGAGGGATAGAAAGAGAGAGAGAGTGAGAGATGCTCAGTGAGCCTTTCTTTGAAGTTGCCTTTCTTTCTTTCTTTCTTTCTTTTTCTCTCTTGCTCTCTTGCTCTTTCATTCTTTTTTCTTTCTCTTGCTTTCTTTCTCTCCTTCCTTCCCTCATTCCATTTCTTTCATTCCCCCTCTCTATTTTTATTTCTCTTTCATTTTCTTTCTTTCTCTCTTTCTTGCTTTCTTTCTTGCTCTTTTTCTTTCTCTCTTTTACCTTCCCTTCCTCTATTTCTTCTTTTCTTTCTCCTTCCTACCTTCTTCCCTCCCTCCCTTCAGTCCTTCCTCTCTTACTCTCCCCTTTCATAAGTTTCCTTGCTTCCTTCCTCTGTTCCTGTCCCTTCCCCCTTTCTTTCTTTCTTTCTTTCCTTCCTTCCTTCCTTCCTTTCCTCCCTCCATTTCTTGCTTTCCTTTTCCTTCCTCCCTTCTTCCCTCCCTCACTCCCTTCTTTCACTCCTTCCTCTCTTCCTCTCCCCTTTTTGGCTCAAAATATTTTTTTTCTATTTTCCTCCTCTAAAATCTAGGTGCGTCTTATCAGCAGGTGCGTCTTATAGAGCGAAAAATACGGTAGATAACAAACACAAAGCTAAAATATATAGATATAGCACGAAGCTAAAATACAATAGGATAGATAAAAGCACAAAGCTAAATACAAGCACGGAGCTTGGACACTACTCCCCCGTCTCAGGCAAAATAAAGTAACAAGGAAGTGACCAGGCACGATCATGAGTTTTTATAGCTTCAATGACAACATAGCCTTGAACATTTACTCTGCAATTAAATGTTAACTCTTTGAGTGCACATTAACCCTTTAAGTGACAGTACAGTTTTACAGTAGCAACTGTAACATTTAAAGTGACAGTACAAGTTTGGTACAGTTTATAATATGCAGTTTATACAGTGATCCCTCGATTAGTGCGGTCTTGATTAGTGCGAAACGCTATACCACGGTTTTTCAAAAAATATTAATTAAACAATACTCCACGGGTTTTTTTTTGCTATACCACGGTATTTCCCACCCGATGACGTCATACGTCATCACCAAGAGTCACTTCTCTGTCTCTTTCTCTTTCTTTCCTGTCATTCTCTGCTTCAATCATTTTCTCATTTCTCTTTTTTTCTCCCCTTTTTTCTATCATTTCTCTCTCTCTTCCTTCCACTCTTCTCTCTCTCTCTTTCTTCCTCTCTCTCACTCTCTTCCTTCCTTTCTCATCTTTCTTTCTCTCTCTCTTTCTCTATCTTGCTTCTTCCTCTCACACTCTCTTCCTCCCTCTCTCATCTCTTTCTTTCCTTCTCTCTCTTTCTCTATCTCTCCCCCTCTTGCTCTCGAGCGGCCGGGTGGGTGAACGGGCGAGCGAGCGGCCGGCCGGCCGGGTGAACGGCGGGTGGGTGGGTGTTGGGGGGGTGGGGGCAGCCGACATTCAAAGCAATCTTTGTCGGCTTCCGCACTTTCGTTGCTCCCCGGCTCCACCATCTGCGCATGCACGGTCATGGAAAAAGGGCACGCATGCGCAGATGGTGTTTTTACTTCCGCACCACTATACCGTGGAAAATCGATTAGTGCGGGAGGTCTTGGAACGTAACCCCCGCACTAATCGAGGGATCACTGTAATGGCAATCCCTAACACACATGTACTCCTGTACTAACAAGTTTCTACTGTAAAATACCATTCATCAGCATCCATGGAGGGTAGGGTTGGCAATGGAGGGTTCAGTGTGACAAAAGCGTGTTACAGTGCAAGTCTATATGCATACAGAGTAGGACTGTCAAACTCATATTGTCGCATGACATATTGAGACTTTTTTCCACTTCACTAGAGCATGAGCATGGCTAGCACATGACACATCTGGCCCGTGGGTTGGTAGTGTGACAGCCCTGATATAGAGGGTTATGCATATAGTCTTGAAGAAGCATTTAACAGAAATTTCATTGAGCACTGTAAGCAAAGTGAAAAAGAAACTCAAGAATCTAAATATTGATTCTAATAGGTATAACAATGGGAAAAGAGAAAGTACCAGGCTTTCAAGATTCTGTTATTATACGCTGTGACAATAACTACTAGTAGTCTTTGTTTCCTCATCTAACTTGGTTTGAAGGCTGACAGTGCATTGTAACAACAGCAGCTACAGACACACACACACACACACATCCAAAGGGTTACAGCACCTTAAATATAAAAGTTGTACTTAAAAAAAAGATATATACAGTGATACCTCATCTTACAAACGCCTCGTCATACAAATTTTTCGAGATAAACACCCGGGGTTTAAGATTTTCTTACAAACTATTTTCTTCTTACAAACTATTTTCACCTTACAAACCCCGCCTCCGGACTTCGGTTGCCAGTGCAGCACCCGTTTTTGCGCTGCTGAGATTCCCCTGAGACTCCCTTCCATGGGAAACCCCACCTCTGGACTTCCGTGTTTTTGTGATGCTGCAGGGGAATCCCAGCAGGGGAATCCCAGAGTCCGGAGATGGGGTTTCCCAGTGAAGGGAACCTCAGGGAAATTCCAGCAGCGCAAAAATGGGCGCTTCAGCTAGCAAAAGGGGTGAGTTTTGGTCTTGCATGCATTCATCGTTTTTCCATTGATTCCTATGGGAAACATTGTTTCGTCTTACAAACTTTTCACCTTACAAACCTCGTCCCAGAACCAATTAAGTTCGCAAGATGAGGTATCACTGTATTTCTAAAAATCACCCCATGATTCTTGACAAATGTATATCTTCTTTTATATACACTGAGAGCATATGCACCAAAGACAAATTCCTTGTACTGTATATCCAATCACACTTGGCCAATAAAGAATTCTATACTAAAAATATAAAAACATGTAGGATCACTTTTAAAAGTAACCACATTCTGGGAATAATTATATTCTAAAGGTAGATGTATTCTTTATTATTCTTTATTTCAGAATAAATGCAGAAGTTCTATTTATTCCCAGATACTCAGTGAATCTTGTCCAACAACATTATTGTCAACATGTCTGAATTAAAAAAGGTAAACACATTTGAAGTTGGTTCGGAGACGTATACACACCTGTGCAAAATGTTGCCTTTGAATTACACTGCTACAGCTATCATCCTGCTTGCTTAACCCCCCCTCCCCTTCTCATGCGCACACTTTTCAGTGCTGCTGCTAAGAATTGTGATTCTGGAGAAACTTCTTGAAAATAGTTTTGGGCTTCAAGAAAAGAAATAAATCAAATAGTTATAAAAATGTTAAAGCTGAAATATTCTGGACTCAAAATGAAGGGTGTATCCTGATGCTTGGAAAAATCACTGCAATCAAAAATGTTACCTGCAAAATACAAGGCTGATTTTCACTGATCCTAAACATGAGTTTACAAGAATAAGAAAAGATTTCTGATACCATTTTTAAAACAGGTGTCTGTTGGGTCATGAAGAACAAGAAGCAACTGAATGATTGATAACAATTTCAAATAAATGAATATGAACTATACAAATGTTAGGACAACTTTAAAATTGATTTAAGGAAACACATTGAGGATTATTAATATAATTTGGGGCACGTACTTGTCCACCTGTCTGGGAAGAGTTTGATCTGGTGACACCTGATGAAGTGGACAAGGCCATTGGAGCTGTGAGTTCCGCCACCTGTTTACTGGATCCGTGTCCCTCCTGGTTGGTTTCGGCCAGCAGGGAGGTGACACGGAGCTGGGCCCAGGAGATTACCAACGCTTCCTTGGGAGGGGAGTTTTTCCAACACTCTATAAAGAAGCGCTTGTGCGCCCCCTCCTCAAGAAGCCCTCCCTGGACCCAGCCGTACTTAATAACTATCGTCCAGTCTCCAACCTTCCCTTTATGGGGAAGGTTGTTGAGAAGGTGGTGGCACTCCAGCTCCAGCGGTCCTTGGAAGAGGCCGATTATCTAGGTCCCCAGCAGTCGGGTTTCAGGCCCGGTTACAGCACGGAAACCGCTTTGGTCGCGTTGATGGATGATCTCTGGCGGGCCCGGGACAGGGGTTTATCCTCTGTCCTGGTGCTCCTTGACCTATCAGCGGCTTTCGATACCATCGACCATGGTATCCTTCTGCACCGGCTGGAGGGGTTGGGGGTGGGAGGCATTGTCCTCCAGTGGTTCTCCTCCTACCTCTCTGGCCGGTCGCAGTCGGTGTTAGTGGGGGGTCAGAGGTTGGCTCCTAGGTCTCTCCCTTGTGGGGTGCCTCAGGGGTCGGTCCTCTCCCCCCTGCTATTTAACATCTACATGAAACCGCTGGGCGAGATCATCCAAGGACATGGGGTGAGGTATCATCAATATGCTGATGATACCCAGCTCTACATCTCCACCCCATGCCCAGTCAACAAAGCGGTGGAAGTGATGTGCCGGTGCCTGGAGGCTGTTGGGGCCTGGATGGGTGTCAACAGACTCAAACTCAACCCGGATAAGACGGAGTGGCTGTGGGTTTTGCCTCCCAAGGACAATCCCACCTGTCCGTCCATTACCCTGGGGGGGAATTATTGACCCCCTCAGAGAGAGTCCGCAACTTGGGCATCCTCCTCGATCCACAGCTCACATTAGAAAACCATCTCTCAGCTGTGGCGAGGGGGGCGTTTGCCCAGGTTCGCCTGGTGCACCAGTTGCGGCCCTATCTGGACCGGGACTCATTGCTCACAGTCACTCATGCCCTCATCACCTCGAGGTTCGACTCCTGTAATGCTCTCTACATGGGGCTACCTTTGAAAAGTGTTCGGAAACTTCAGATCGTGCAGAATGCAGCTGCGAGAGCAGTCATGGGCTTACCTAGGTATGCCCATATTTCACCATCACTCCGCAGTCTGCACTGGCTGCCGATCAGTTTCCGGTCACAATTCAAAGTGTTGGTTATGACCTTTAAAGCCCTTCATGGCATTGGATCAGAATATCTCCGAGACCGCCTCCTGCCGCATGAATCCCAGCGACCGATTAGGTCCCACAGAGTGGGCCTTCTCCGGGTCCCGTCAACTAAACAATGTCGGTTGGCGGGCCCCAGGGGAAGAGCCTTCTCTGAGCCGGCCCTCTGGAACCAGCTCCCCCCGGAGATTAGAACTGCCCCTACTCTTCCTGCCTTCCGTAAACTCCTTAAAACCCACCTTTGCCCTCAGGCATGGGGGAACTGAAACATCTCCCCCTGGGCATGTTTAATTTATACATGGTATGCTTGTGTGCGTGTCTGTTAGTATATGGGGTTTTTTAAATCTTCAAATATTTTAAATTTAGTTGGATTATTTATGATTTGTTCCACTTGTTGTGAGCCGCCCCAAGTCTTCGGAGAGGGGCGGCATACAAATCCAAATAATAATAAATAAATAAATAAATTTATCAGCTGACCAATTCCAATAGACTTTGGGTGGCATACAAATTATAAAAACATAAAAAGAGCTAAAAACAACAAATCAGAGTGATAGCCCAAATTGACATACTGGTGTGATAAATAGAAATATTAACAAAACAGAATTATATAGTCATATATAAAAACTGGTATATTATATATTGCTGAAAATTAGGCTTTCCACATATCAGGATGTACCAAACTGTAGAACGCAGCAAAATTATTATTTTATCTTCTCATAATAATCTTTTGACACCAAAGGGAACAAATTATATTTCTGTCAGAACCATGTCACTTTTGTTTTCTTAAGACCAATATATACACATTTTCGCAGTTTCATAGTGCAATATTAAAACTTATAGCCTAGGAAAAGATTTTTTTTAAGGGAAGATATTTTTCAGAACTACAGCTTTGTAACCTCTGAAGATCCTCCTCATTTTTAAAAATGTTTTATTTATACTCATATATGCAAAACACAATGTTAAAAACATTGGACGTTTGTGTAGCAAATCTCTTTTCCATTTCTTATTGTGCTCACAACCTATTACATAGCTATTTCTAACACCTTGTTATTAACAGTTCTTATACATCGGTCTTACTTCCCTATCTATTTTTTCTTAACCCTTTATGACCAAGAAATATCTTTTATTTTCCTCTTTTTATTACTGTTCTATTCTATTACTAACTATACATTTGTTTTGTTTTCCTTCTTTCTAACCAATAATATAACTTGCCCCAACAGTCATACTATTCCTAATCTTCCTTATTTTTTATTCCAATGTTAGTTTATCCATTTCTGCACACATTATTATTTTTTCTATTATGTCTCTACTTAGTTGACAAAACCCTTTGTGCATCTGCATAATCAAAGCTAATTTAATTACAGAACTAACCTAAAAAATAAAATACATTTCTAAATTATAAATACACTCCTGTCCACTCATATTTTTCAAGAAAGTATTTTGTAGAAGGAAATATTCTTTTTTTAAAAAGTTAAATTCTTTGCATTTGGTTTTTTTAGGTCAATATTCTTGCTTACCCTTTAATTGCAGATTTTTAAATGGATAACTGCAACAATGGGTGTGGGGAAAATTTGCCAATATGTACAATTGTTATTATCTTGATTGCTTTTTGACACCCCTATCTACAGATATCTATATCTTCCATCTAAATAACTCAATCTTTTAATTCAGCAGGTTAAATATTTAAAAAACGAGACAGTACCAGTATTTGCACTGAAAAAGGAAGAATTATAAGTAACGTTGATAGCGTTTTGTTTGGCTCTATCTGAAGTCTGTTGGTTTATGTTTCTCATAATCAATTGCAAACATTTTTCTAAGTTGCCTAATTGGAACATAGGATAGCATAGGAAAGATGACAACATAGATCCTGCCCATGTGCAGATGAAGCTTCACTCACTTGTCTGCAGCTTTCATGGACTAATTCCTAAGATGCCATGGACTAGTACCAGTTGCAGCCCGATAATTGGCCGCCCCAGATCCAAAAGAAAATGATCTGGTCACATCACCTGATCAAACATGTGGGAGGAGTAAATGTTTTTACTTTCTTTGATGGAACTGAAGGTATTATTCAAAACACTATATTAAAACTAACAGAGATTTTAATACACATATTTTAAAGTATACTTTTTTATCCTACTTCTATTATTTTTATAAATAACTCAGGGCAACAAACATGCATAATACTCCTTCCTTCTTCTATTTTTCCCCACAAAAACTACCCTGTGAGGTGGCTGGGTTGAGAGGGAATGACTGGCCCGAATTCAACCATTAACCTATCTCTGTCAATTCAGGTGTATCTGGAATCCAACTGTGTTGTAAGCCTCACAAGGAAATGTGAATTCAAGGAGGGTGATAAAGTAAGTAGCATGAGCAATAAAATCATGCAATGTCTTCTGACCGAACAAGAAGGCAGCATCTCAGATTCATCCAAAGGGAATACTTTCTGTTAAATCAGTGTCCACTTTGGGTTTCTTGGGTTATATTTGGTAAGCCTTTCATGCCTAAAGCAGTCTTGCTTTCTATTCTAGTGCCTTAACCACTAGACCACACTGTTGTGGAAAGTTCTAGGGACTGCGAAAATGGGTCTGAGAAGTCAAGCAATTAGATCCTCTATGTGTGTGTGTGTTTGGGCACGTGTGTGAGTATAGTATATAATTTCTCACATCTTTGGCAATTTTCCTACCCTGATTACAACCACTAGGCTGTAATATTTTAGTGGAAGTTTATGATTAGCTGGGAAGTTAGAGATTAACATTGGGGAAAGTAATCATTATGTAGATCTGCAATGTGAACCCTCCAATTAAGTCTATCCATAATACTTCCCTATGATTAGCAGAAATACAATCAAACAAAAAACACTGTAAGCCTTGCATCCAAATAATCAAATTGTGCCAGATTCATTGGTGACTCACACTGTTCTCTAA
This sequence comes from Erythrolamprus reginae, assembly GCF_031021105.1. Classification (NCBI taxonomy): domain Eukaryota; kingdom Metazoa; phylum Chordata; class Lepidosauria; order Squamata; family Dipsadidae; genus Erythrolamprus; species Erythrolamprus reginae. Next base: position 221,897,403 of record NC_091952.1, read on the forward strand.
ATTGGCAATATAAATGGATTAGGCTGCTGAGAACTCCAAATTGCCTCAACCCATATTCTATCAGCATTTAGCCACATAAAGCCATAATGTTGCAAAGCTATTTACTCAGTGCCATTCCCTCGCAAAGATGGGCTTTGACAAGCTTGGCTGTAATTACAATTCTTAGTACTTAAATATTAATTGTACTGTAAGTTTGATTCTATGTCTTAAAAATAATTAAATTGCTAATTATATGTGTAAGAGCCTGAGGATTTTTCTCTGATTAATACTTGTCTAGATAACACTATATATATATATATATATATATATATATATATATATATATTTGTTTTCGTAGATTTTCACGGGTACAGGTATGACGGTCTTGGTATATTCGGGTTTCTTCCCGTGTAGGATCCTACACGGGAAGAAACCCGAATATACCAAGACCGTCATATATATATATATATATAGTTCCATTTTAAAATATTATCTAAGCTTATAAGCAAATCTCTTATGAGAATAATACAGAAGAACAGTGAACATCTCATCCCATTCTCATTTTTTAAAAATAGCTTCTTCGTTCTGCATCGTCAGAGACAGGATTGCTGTAAAATATCTGTACAGTTTGGAATAAAGCCCTAATTCTATTATTTCATCTAACCTGGAAAATGCAGCAAATACTGGAAGGAGAGGATGGGATCACCAAGTGCTGCTGCTAAGCAACACACAATTTTCTGAGATAATTTATGGCTCATTTGCAAAATCCTACCATATGGAAATGCATCCATAGACCCCAAGCACAAAGCCAGGAGGAAAAGGAAGAATGTTTATTACTATTTTGTTAAAAAAAAAATGAGGGCCAGGAAGCCTTCTAAATGTTTCTGAGCTACAGATTCAAGCATCCTTCATAGTTTGCAATGTTGGCTATGACTAGAATTTAGAAATGTTCCTTTGCTGGCGAACAGGAGAAGGATCATAAGTTCATGATTGTCCTTTGATACAAAAAAAAAAGAACTAAAATATTGTTGGGTCAAGAATGTTATTGATTATTGCCAAGTGCAGACAATGAGGTACCAGCAAACTTGGAATTTCAAAGGCAAGAAAGACGAGTTTTGATGTTTTTGCATTCTGCAACACAATGCTTTAGAAATTATATATACAACCTGACTTCTCAGTGTCAGTCCTTGTGTAACAAAAAAAAATGTATACTTTATAGAAAAAAATAGAACTATCAATCGTTTAGGAGAGGAAAATATTTTTCAGGTAATATTTTAGGATTGGAAAAATATTTTTTTAAAAAAATACTAATAATAATTAATAATAATTTATTAGATTTGTATGCCGCCCCACTCCGATGGCTCACAACAACGATAAAAACAATATTATACTGGCACAAATCTAATATTAAAAAGAACTAAAAACCCTATCATAATTAAAAACCAAACAGCACATAGATACCAAACATAAATTATAATAAGCCTGGGGGAAAGGTGTCTCAAATCCCCCATGCCTGGCGGTATAGGTGGGTCTTAAGTAGTTTACGGAAGACAAGGAGGGTGGGAGCAGTTCTAATCTCCGGGGGGAGTTGATTCCAGAGGGCCGGGGCCACCAAAGAGAAGGCTCTTTCCCTGGGGCCCGCCAGACGACATTGTTTAGTCGACGGGACCCAGAGAAGGCCAACTCTGTGGGATCGTATCGGCCGCTGGGATTCGTGCGGTAAAAAAACAGATTTTTTAAAAAAATTACAATTGCTGTGGAAAGTTGATTAATAAAGAATACAATGATATGTGCTAGAAAATGAATGTGTTCCAGTCAGAAAAGCAAAATTTGTTGCAAGAATAATTTTCTATAATCTAATAATGTTGAGTTCTCTTAGTGGGCTAGCAGAGCTTTGTTGTTTTGGAAATGAAGAACTTTTGATAACTAAATACTGTATGGAAATTAATGACTTATTTATACATTTTGCAAATATATCATTCCTTGTGTTAAATGAAAGTCTGAATCGATTAAAATATTAATTTCTCATTCTAGAAACGTAATAAAGCAAATTATAGCACATAAATGTTTATGTAATGATGAATTATTTTCCATGGACCACAAATCTGTTGATTGTTTTTAATCATCAACAATATATTGAGAGAAATTCTTTTATGACTATAGTGTATAAGCATTACTGTTTTTTTGTTGCCATTTTTATATCAATATTAAAAGCAATAAAAAAGTTTAAAAGTCTGCTTCCTATTTTTGCTGCAAAAAGCTCCCCATTTATGGGAGTAGAGTTTAGACTGTAAATTTCAAGCATTTCACAAAAGTATAGAAAATTATCTTGCAATATAGAACAAATTGTTCAATTCACATACATACTACAACTTCCTGTTTAAAAAGCAATGCTTCTGTTCCAAATGTTCCTGTGAAATATATTTTCTAGGCTAAACTGTATGGCTGTTATATCTCATTGGAGAAATGTATTTCCACACAGAAAATCCATACAGAGATTGCACAATATTTCACAACAAAGTTAATATATCACTTTAATAAATCAAAATAAAAGCAAATATTCTAGAATATTAAGCTACAAAAGTAGAAAGTAGATATTAACCAAATAGGGTGTGTGTGTGTGTGTGTAACAATTTAATATATTAAATCTGAAAGAGTCCAGCAAGACTCCACAAAATTGACTAGCCCATCTATAAAATAAAATAATAATAATTTACAGTCAAATAAAAACAGTTACAATTTAATATAACTCCAGATTTATTATTTTATTGTGTATCAAACATAGCTGATTCTTTTTAGAGTTTGTATTATAAATTGTATTACTCTGATCTATAAAAGAAAACAGATAATTACCAGTATGGTTATGGAAAATGAATAGTTTAATATTAATTTTCCATAACTATACCCGTTATGTAAGCTGCAGGATGCCACTGGATTTCAACTGGACTTAAAAATACTTTCATATCACTGCCCTGAGTCTATTTGGAGAAGGGCGGACTACAAATTTAATTAAATAATTAATTAATTAAATTAAATTAAATTAATTTATTTTTAATTAATTAATTAATTAATTAAATGCATTGTTAGTGGATATTGGAAATCTGCGAGTCAAAAAAAAATGTATCGAACCATGAAAACGACATTACTTATATCTGCTGATTTTACTTTTAACCAATAAAGCCCTACATGGCATCGGGCCAGATTACTTGCCCCACCAAATGGGAAAAGTTATATGTACTTGTGGCACATAAGTAATTTTTTAACAAAGTTACAGTCATCTTTAATACCATATTTAATATCAATGCTCTTACTCACTTAGAAACATTTTAGACATGTTTTTACTCTTCTTTAAAAATTTGAAATGGGCAAACGAATGACAATTGGGAAATTATGGCATAATTTCAAATAAATGCATATTTTATTCATCATTCAATTTTTATCAAAAAAAGCCACTTCTCAGAAGGTCATAGAATGTAGTTAGATACCGAAAAGAATGAACTTTTGTTCTTAATTATACTAATGTTGAATAGGGCAGAAGACAATTTTTATGATTATTAGTCAGGACACAAATTGGCAATCTGAACAAACTGGATAATAATCTGTGCCAGGAATTATTTGATAAGAACAAAACAGAAATTCTGGAGGGAATGCTATATAAAATATAATTTTATAATTATATATTATATGGCAATTTTATAATTGACTTCATCATTGTTCTGAAAATAATTGCTGTTTAAACTGATAATAATTATGCCATAAGAAAATAGCTACAGTGTGTCCATCAGCGTTATTCAAAGTATTGGAAAATGATTTAAACAAAAGACATCATGTACCTCTATCAAAGAACACCTCTACTTACGAACTTTTCTAGGTAAGAACCGGGTGTTCAAGATTTTTTTGCTTCTTCTCAAGAACCATTTTCCACTTACAAAACCAAGCCTCCGAAACTGTAACTAGAATAGGCAGGGAGAAGCCTCAATGGGGCCTCTCTAGGAATCTCCTGGGAGGAAACAGGGCCGGAAAAGGCAGGGAGAAGCCTCCATGGGGCCTCTCTGGGAATCTCCAGGGAGGAAACAGGGCCTCCACCCTCCCTGTGATTTCCCTAATTGCACTCATTATATGCTTTTACATTGATTCCTATGGGAATAATTGCTTCTTTTTACAAACTTTTCTATTTAAGAACCTGGTCATGGAACAAATTAAGTTCTGCCCCGAGTCTGCGGAGAGGAGCGGCATACAAATCTAATAAATAAATAATAATAATAATAAGTTCGTAAGTAGAGGTACCACTCTACTTTGGACGTCTATAAATGGGCAGTTGCTAATCTAATGCCCAGTACCAAGTAAATGCATCAACATGTTATTTCCCAAAATATTGGGGGAATAAATTATTGAATAGATTTTTCTGCTGAAAAAGGAAGTAAGATGTTTAGTATAACTGATTAATTAATAAATAAATTCTGCAGTCCTTTTTTAGATTATAGCTATGCAAGTTATTTATTTATTTTTTTATTATTATTTTATTTTCTTCTTTTGTGTATGTGTGAGACAGACACAGAAAGAAATCAAGTATAACTGGAAGAATAATAGGATGCATATTTCATAAATCTTGCTTCTCAACAAAACTTGTATCCATTCCTTTGGGGCACTTCTGATGCTCTTTGTTTTGAATGGAAATCTATTCATTTATTGTTTTTTGAGGCTCTCACCTGAACCTGTTATTATGCCATAATGCATTGTTCATGAGTTGCTGAATGTAACAGGAAGACCCTAAAGTAGAACCTATGATTGCCATTAGAAATAGCCTTCTGGAATGACTCAATTTAGCAATCATTTCCTTATAAGATCACTTAACGGTGGGATGGAAAAAACAACAGACTGGAAAATATAGTCTTGAGTACATTGTGTGATTTAAACTGAAAAGTGCTGAGCAGTTTTAAGAACAATGTGTCCTTTAATCCAATTGCAATTGACATGGAATATGATATTTTGCCATCTGCAAATTAGTACCATAATGGCTTAGATGCTGACAGCAGCAACCAAGATTTAATTTCTTTTCATTGCCAATCTGAAAATAATATTGTTTGTTATTTCAATTTGAACATATTTTTAAAATATCTTAAAGATAATTTGATTCCATTAAGCAGATTACCTTATTTCAAACTAAATGATTCTGTTATCTAAAGAATATTTCAGGATTCTTTAGGAGAGTGATAAAATAGATGAGGGTTTGAAAACAGAGTGCTAAGTTCTCTACTGAATGTCCAGGTCTTCTGTGGATCAGTACATTGTTTTGACTTCAGAATGAAACCAACGCAAACACCTTATCTCAGCAGGCAGGACAGGGTGGAACGCAATTCCACCGGCAAGAATGAAGCTTGTGCACAGATCCAGCTGATTGGTGGCAGTCATTTCATGGAATGCCAGTCTCGGCTCGGCCCTCCTTTCCCCCCCTGCTGCATCTGTGTTACTTGCTTTTTCCTTCTTTCCTCCTTCCTGGCCTCAGACGAGCTTCCCTCTCTCCTGCCTGGCTTCCCTCCAGCCTCACGTGGCCACCTCCCATCTGAGGTGCAAGCAGAAGGTATGGGTGGAAATGGTGCTGGCAGCATTTATGCTTCTGGCAGCACACATTTGCCTAGCTACCCAGCCTGAGGTGGGGGAGGTGACCCAGGAAGGAGAGCACAGGAAACGCGGAGCAAATTGTTACCCCTGCGAGTGACACTGGTAAGGTTTTAAGTCGAGGACTTAACAGTTCAGTTGAACGATGATGATCATTCAAGCCACTCCGCCTGATTGCATGGCCGGCAAGCCACTCCTACCCAGTCACATGACCATTAAGCCACACCCACAAAATAAGCCACACCCACAGTGTGGCAGTAAAAAATTTGGCTGCCCATTACTGCCTTATCTGTTAGCAGTTGCTAATATATTTGTGCCCAAACCATCTTTGAGTTAAATCAGTGTCCGTGATTCATGTTCTAGGCCAGTGATAGCTAATTTATTTGTTTGTTTGTTTGTTTGTTTGTTTGTTTGTTTGTTTGTTTGTTTGTTTGTTTATTTATTTATTTATTTATTTATTTATTTATTTATTTATTTATTTATTTATTTATTTATTTATTTATTTATTTATTTATTTATTTATTTATTTATTTATTTATTTATTTATTTATTTATTTATTTATTTATTTATTTATTTATTTATTTATTTGTGTGCCGCCCCTCTCCAAAGATTCAGGGCGGCTCACAACAGTAATAAAAACAATATAGCAGTGGAACAAATCTAATATTAAAAAACATATAAAACCCTATCATTATTTAAAAAAAACCAAACAGCACATTCATACCAAACATAAAACAAAGTATTTTAAAAAAGCCTGGGGGAAAGGTGTCTCAACTCCCCCATGCCTGGCGGTATAAGTGAGTCTTGAGTAGTTTACGAAAGACAGGGAGGGTGGGGGCAGTTCTAATCTACGGGGGGAAATGCAGTTAGCATTTTTGTGAAAAGCTGTTTTTTAAAAATCAAGGCAACAGTAAAGAAGGACCACAGATTCTTTTACTTTTATTCCCACAATTTTTTCCCTACAAATAAAAAATAACAATTTTACCCTGGGGGACAAAAGTAGGCTTTTCTTCCAATGCAGCTTTCCCAATGCAAGGTTCCACATGTAATCCATATTTTTCTTAGAAATGAGGGAGAAAAAAAAGAACACAGAATGAGCTCAAACACTGAGAGAGTAGCTGATTTTTAGTTTTGAGAAACAATATATCATATTTTTAACTTGTTAATTAAATGATCTAGCAATTTCTTTCTCTGTGAAAATATTCCTTTTATTAGATCAGATATGAAGTGAACCGAAATAAAGTTTCAATTCCTGAGCAGAAAGAAAGTAGCTTTGATATAAATATGAATGACCGGAGGCAAGCCGCTTTGTGAATTTCAGTACTATTTGATGAATATTTTACTGACATTTTGCATTATGCCATGGTTTTTCTTTTGAGAGAGGAAGAAAGTCTCCTTTCCTCCTTTAGCTTAATAGGCAATGCTCTGTGAATTAAAAGTCAGTGAACATCTTGCTTCTAATATCCAAATAATTCACAGCAGTTTTGATAAAGAGTTTTTTAAATGTTTATGTCACCAATCCTAGAAACAAAATAATTATACTTTAACAATTTTCAGTTGTAAAGTCTTAATTTGCAAGTTTATCAGAGAAAGGGTTGGGGGTGATAGGCTTGTGTGCCTGGGAGTCAAATTTTATTCCTAGGAACATTTTTGAAAGTGGTTTTCCTTTGTCTTTTTTCTTCCAGCTGGCTTTTTGCCTAAAGTGGGACTAGAACTCCTGACTTTCTTCTTTCTAGCTGGTAATATAATTTAACCCTATTACAATAAGTGAAATGAATGATAAAATGAGAAGATGTTCTCATTCCTTTTTAACTCTGGTCCATGTAGAATAGAATAGAATTAGATTTAGATTAGATTTATTGGATTTATATGCCGCCCCTCTCCGCAAACTCGGGGCGGCTCACAACAATAATAAAAAACAGTACATAATAAAAATCCAATGCCCACCAATCTAATTACAATTTAAAATTAGTAATTTCCTAAAACAATCCCAATATATATAAAAAACAGGCACACAGTCAATCAATCAACAACACAACATGGGCAAGGGGGAGGTGTTTTAGTTCCCCCATGCCTGACGGCAGAGGTGGGTCTTAAGGAGTTTACGAAAGGCAAGGAGGGTAGGGGCAATCCTAATCTCAGGGGGGAGCTGGTTCCAGAGGGTCGGGGCTCCCACAGAGAAGGCTCTTCCCCTGGGTCCCGCCAGACGACATTGTTTAGTCGACGGGACCCGAAGAAGGCCGACTCTGTGGGACCTAACCGGTCGCTGGGATTCGTGCGGCAGGAGGCAGTCCCGAAGATATTCTGGTCCGGTGCCATGAAGGGCTTTATAGGTCATAACCAACACTTTGAATTGTGACCGGAAACTGATTGGCTGTAACCGAATAGAATGGAATAGAACGGAATAGAACGGAATAGAACAGAACAGAATAGAATAGAATAGAATAGAATAGAATAGAATTCTTTATTGGCCAAGTGTGATTGGAAACACAAGGAATTTGTCTTTGGTGCATATGCTCTCATTTTACATAAAAGAAAAGATACATTTGTCAAGAATCATGAGGTACCACACTTAGGGTCAAATAAGCAATCAGAAACAATCAAGAAGAAACAATCAGTATTAATAAAAATCTTAAGGATACAAACAACAAGTCCTATAGTCATAAGTGGGATGAGATGAGTAATAGGAATGATGAGGAAAAAGAACTAGTAGTAATAGCAATACAGGCTTAGTAAATAGTTTGACAGTGTTGAGGGAATTATTTGTTTAGCAGAGTGATGGTGTTTGGGGAAAACGTGTTCTTGTGTCTGGTTGTCTTGGTGTGCACTGCTCTGTAGTAATGTTTTGAGGGGAGGAGTTGAAACAGTTTATATCCAGGATGCAAGGGGTCATTAAATATTTTCACAGCCCTCTTTTTTACTTGTGCAGTATACAGGTCCTCATTGGAAGGCAGTGCTTTCCTGCTTTCATCCCAACTTTGAGTTTAACCATTTGAAAAAAGTTCCACACTCCTGCATCAACCTTTCTTAAGAGATTGCCCAGTCTGCCATAATTTTGCAAGTCATTGCATACTTAATGCTGTACAGTTACATATTTGGAACAGGTATGACAAATACAAACTGGAAGGGGAAAAAATAACTCCAGTCAAGGAAAAGAAACTGTCAGCCTAAATAAGCAGAAGGAATGTTATGTGCTTCAGGCAAGAACAGCATGAAAAATTATTATCTCGATGACACAGATACAATGAAACAGCAATGGCTTTCTCCCTGGTCAAGGCCATCAGTATCTCTTCTACTGTTGCTTGGTAGGAACTAAGTTTAATGGGAAAAATTATTCAGTCAATGCAATAGTTCCCTACACATTTCCATTAACTCTAATAAAAGGTCAGTCTTCAATCAGTTTGCTTGTCTTCTAGAGGAAATACAAAGTATGGGAAGAAATATTCATGGCTTCAAAGTAATCATATATTTTTATCATATCCTTTTATTTTTAAGAAAATGACTACTGATCAATCTTCTATAGTTAAGACTGAAGAGCAAATGGAATTGTATTGCATTGCTTCATAGCAGATACCCAATCATTTTCATTATATATTGTATAGTTTTTAGGGATCAGTTACTTTTTCTTAGGCAAATTACACAAAGTTTTTCCATATTACAACTCTAAATTTTCCAATTTTTAAATTTTATTCTCTTTTTATCTGGCAATACTGCTTATCTTCTTGGATTTCTCTTTTTTAGAATAAGAATGACTTTTGTATTGTTTCCCTTGTCTTGGAAGTAATTAACATCAAACAAGAAAACAAATTCTTCTCCTAGGAAGAATTTAACAACCCTGTATACAAATAAGATTTGTAATTCAAGTCTGCCATTGTGCAAAGCTTTTAAATTTTAAGTAGGCATTATATTGAAGAATCCTTAGATAATTACATTTTTAAAAACAATTTTTCTACTTAGTAAACCTTATGTATTCTGCATAAAACACTGAGCAAAAATTAAATACATATTTATGCACTCTGAATAGCAGTCCATTAAAAGTGGAAAGATGTGATTTTGAAGTTAGCATTCCTGTGATTATATTCATGGTTATTGTGTAGTCTTATACATTGTAATTGTTTCATATTGAACTTACTAATAAATCTACATGAAAATGTGAAGGGTATTACTGTAGTAATCATTTAAGATACATAGTTCTATAATTCTTACAAAGTTATCTTAAATGCTACAGATAGAAAAGCAAATCAGTTCCTGACATTCACAAAAGCACCTCATATAAATCACTGCATGCAGTCACACACAGAGATGCACACACAAACATCCTATCATTCACTTTCCCATTAAGTTTAATGGGAAAAATTATTCAGTTACTCAAAAATTACATAATACACAATGTTCTTCCATATTACAACTCTAAATCTTCCAATTTTTTAATTTTATTCTCTTTTTACCTGCTTGTCTTCTTGGATTTCTCCTTTTTAAAATAATCTGTTTCCCCCCACCCCTTTCTTCCATCCATCCATCCATCATCATCTCTGGAAACCAAAGAATAACTTTTGTATTGTTTCCTTTGTCTTGGAAGTAATTAAAATGAAAGAAGGAAACAAATTCTTCTCCTAGGAAGAATTTAACAATCCTGTATGCAAATAATACACATTCATGAGTTAACCTTGCTCTTTATTAAATAAGCTAAAAAGGCCCACACCTTATTACAAATGTGGAACTAATCCAAATAACTTTAACAAACTTTGTATGAGCCTTAAAGAAAATAATGAAACTATTACGTTTGCAATAAGTCGAAGACTTGTGGTGGCCTGATTCATTTTTATTAGGAATCAGCTCGTGTAGCTTGAAACTTGTAACACTGTACACAGTTAAAAGTCACGGGTAAAAAGATACCGCGCGGACATAGGTTCTCCCTTTTTAAAAGATTTTTTTCCTTGGTAGGTGTGGCTTTCACAGCCGCTTGAATTTCCCGACCGCAGTTTGGCCAATCTGCAGCCGGTATGTAAATCATACAATTTAACACAAACTATTTATATACTGCTTATTTACATAGGTACATAACAGAAACATCTGCAGGGAAACCATCAAGCTCAAAGAGCACCAAGGATTCCACTACTTCAGATCACAACATCTGACTGTGGTAGGACACTTCATCACTGTCTTCTGTATGGCCAGCCCTGTCAAACTGGTGACACGTAGGCTGCATGTGTCACATGCAGGCCACACCCACCCCAGCTCCATAAAGGCAAAACACATCACAATATTGAATTTTACACCTGTGCTATAAGCCATCACCTAGGAATAGAAATTCAGTTTTAAAAAATATTTCTAAAAGAGCTTTGGGTCTTGTTAATAATCAATGGATGGAACCTTAAACTCTATAAAGAACTATAAAAGAATACAGTATGAGCATAACATTATTCTAAATCTTTAAATTATTTATACTTCTTCAAGCATCAATCTCCTTTATCTCAGTTAAAATAATGAAAGCAATTGGTAGTAACTGTGAACTGGAAGTGAAATTCTGTCAGATGTAAGAAAAAAAATCCTCATCAAGAATTCTGGATGGGAATATGGAGCGCAAGCAACCTCATTTTCTTTTCAATATCACTGTGAATGTGCAGACTTCATATTAGTTTTAAAGTAGTTAAAATGTGCCCTTTCACACACCCCAAAAGAGTCATGACAAAACAGAGAAGGCAAATTCACTGATTTTATCATGTGATACGATGTCATCATACAATATATTAAATTTAAAGAATCCCAGAATGATGATCTTCCTAAAGATCTCTCTGAAGCTAATGAAAACCCCATCACACTGGCATCCGGTTTTCTATTATCACTGTCTTTTGACCTGTTATTAACTGCATGATATTGTGTATATAGAATCTCACAAAACTCTACAGTGAGATATTTTACGTATTGACAAAAAGAAGATGATTAACTGATTTAATTTCATGTCAATATTAAACATAGTAGCACAGCCCTAACAAAGTCAAGGATTTCTGAACATTACTTTGGCTTAATCTTGAATCAATGTGTGTCCCCTTGAAAATGATCCCTTTCAAATAGGACTGCTTTCTTGTTTACTAGATCAAGTCTCAAAACTAAAAAAACTTTCCTCTGGTTTGGAGTGCTTATTTCAAGACTTCAGGGCTATCCGTTTCAAATGAAATAATTATCATTGAAGATATTGCACTTAGATATTTTTTCTCAGGGATACAAGAAAATGTATTACGTGAACTAAAATTACTGGAGAAGAAAATGAGGTCATTTTCTGTTATAGAACTACTACTTATTAATTTTGTCCTTTCATTGGGACCATGAACTCTTGTGTAATCTAGGATTTGGGAGCATATAAGTGGAACAGAACTATTAAACCACAAATCATCCAGATTCTGAAATACAGATTATCCTCAGAGACAGATGTGTTTAAGTATCTCATTTCAACTTATTTAAATTCTATTGCCAGTTTATAACTGATTAAATTCAAGAGCAAATAAAATAATAAGAAATTCCCTCCAAAAAAGATGAAATTCAATAAGCATTTCAAGAAGCATAAAATTCAATAAGCATAAAAAGAATATTATCTTCCTACACTAGAAATATTGAAACTTGGTTCTATTTAGGTATAAAATTTCAGCATTACAGAAAATGCATATACAATATATTGTCATCAGTTTTGATCATCTGCACAAAACAAAACAAATTATATCACAAAGTTATGGTATCTATATGCTGAAGTCTTTCTGACAGTTGATAACAAAAAGAAAAAGTTAATTATTTATTTGGCTCAATATTTTCCATGACATTTTTTTCTATTTTTTCCCCAAAAAATTTAGTTCTTTTTCATATGACAGCAACTTCTTGGAAGCCTGCCAATTTTGAATTGATTATAATTGCTATAATTGGCTATTTCAAACATCAGGAAATGAGGTCTCGCTTGGGTTTTTGTTTGTGTGACAGATTAAAAGTAGAAGCCAATTTTTTTTTAAAAAAAATCTGTGCCTAAAGGGCTTTAAAAAAATAAAATGCCAATAGTTGATGCTACTTGTCTAACATCTCCAGTTATTTTTTATTTGCATAAATTAGCATAGTGACATGGACATTCTCCCCTGTAGAAACTTACAAAGAAAAGAAATCCAACATTTTTAGCAAACCTGCAATTTTCTGGAGAAGTCATGAAACTGTTGTGAATGTTTTGGAACATTCTCATCATATTAAAATTATTTGACTATTTAATTGAAATCAGTAGGTTTATTTATATATATTGTGGGTTTATTTAATAAATGTATTACAAGTAACATTTAAAGAAAAATAGGCATTTGGTACCTAATATAACTTCTAGTATTTTACTTGGATTCCAAAATTATCATTATTTTGTTTTGCATTTATGTATCACAGTAATATATCTGTACTAGATGCATCTGTTAGGCACACATTTAGGCAAACCTGATTAGGCCTGCCAGGAAAAGAGGAAGAGGAAGGAAGCAAGGAAATATTTTACAGATCTATATACTGTCTCAGTCATTAATTGACACTGAATGACTTTTGATCTGATTATCCAAATTAAAATCTAAATTTAGTGTGTGCAGGTGCTTTCGGCACTTGAGGAGAAAAATGCTCGTCATCACTGGTCTATACCAATCTGAAACAATGTTTTTTTTATTTTATTTATTTATTTATCTATCTATCTATCTATCTATCTATCTATCTATCTATCTATCTATCTATCTATCTATCTATCTATCTATTTATTTATTTATTTATTTATTTATTTATTTATTTAGTCCAATACACAATGAGGGTTTTACTCAGTGTTCCCTCTAATTTTTTGGGAGGGTGAGCGGAAAAGTATAGTGTCTGAGCGGTAGTCCCTTTGGGACTGGGCGGCACTCTTTCCCTCTCACTCTTTCCCTCTCGGCTTCTGGGCAGGTTTGAAAAACTCTGAGTTGATGATGATTTTTAAGTGAGCCATTGCTCACTGCTCAGCTTAGAGGGAACTATGGTTTTAGTGGGTATATATCTATATACACATAGTAAAATACATGATGAAGGTTATAGAGGAGATACTCATAGTAAAATATATCTAAGAAATAATAGAAAAGAAGATATAGTAATAGACCATATCAACGAAAGAATAGAAGAAGAGATATAGGAATAGAAGAAAGGTATAGGAGATATAGGAGAGCAATAGGACAGGGGACGGAAGGCACTCTAGTGCACTTGTACTCGCCCCTTAATGACCTCTTAGGAATCTGGATAGGTCAACCGTAGATAATCTAAGGGTAAAGTGTTGGGGGTTTGCGGATAACCACTATGGAGTCCGGTAATGAGTTCCACGCTTCGACAACTCGGTTACTGAAGTCATATTTAAGTTACAGTCAAGTTTGGAGCAGTTAATATTAAGTTTAAATCTGTTGTGTGCTCTTGTGTTATTGTGGTTGAAGCTGAAGTAGTCGCCGACAGGCAGGACATTGCAGCATATGATCTTGTGATCAATACTTAGATCTTGTTTAAGGCGTCTTAGTTCTAAACTTTCTAGGCCCAGGATTGAAAGCCTAGTCTCATAGGGTATTCTATTTCGAGGGGAGGAGTGAAGGGCTCTTCTGGTGAAGTATCTTTGGACATTTTCAAGGGTGTTAATGTCTGAGATGCGATATGGGTTCCAAACAGATGAGCTGTATTCGAGGATGGGTCTGGCAAAAGTTTTGTAAGCTCTGGTAAGTAGTGTGAGATTGCCAGAGCAGAAGCTACGTAGGATTAGGTTTACAACTCTTGAAGCCTTCTTGGCTATATTATTGCAGTGGGCTTTGGCACTTAAATCTTTTGTTATTAGTATACCAAGGCCTTTAACCGAGTGGGGATTTTCTGTGATAATTTGATTATTCAGTTCGTATTTGGAGTTCAGATTCTTCTTCCCAATGTGTAGGACAGAGCATTTTCTAGTTGAGATTTGGAGTTGCCATTTGTTAGACCACTCAGAAACAGCGTCAAGGTCTTTTTGGAAAGTAGTTGTGTTATCGGTGGTGTTGAAGAGTTTTACATCGTCAGCGAAGAGGACACAGTTGCTTGTGATGTAATCGCAAAGGTCATTGATGTAGAGAATGAAGAGCGTTGGTCCCAGTACACTACCTTGGGGAACACCGTTTTTAACTGGGACGGGGGTGGATATGGTGCTTCCTATTTTGACCACTTGTTGTCTGTTTGACAGGAATGCTGTAATCCAGCTATGGAGGGATCCTGAGATGCCATAGGATTCATGTTCAAAGCAACAAATGTAACAAGAACCTTATATAAGCTTCAGCAAATAATTTTTCTCTCAAATGTTAAAACACTTACATAATCTCAGTTTTTGTGAATTTTCATCTCTCTCCACTTTGAAATAATGAGAATAATTTTAATGCCTTTGTCATACAATAATTTGATATATTTTGGTTTACCCAAAGACCAGGAACAAACCAATCCATACTGCAGAAAGTGATTTATGAGCTTGGTGTTATTTTTCCAAAAAAGAAAATTCCAGGATTGCATTTCTGGGATACAATTGATAGAATCATTAATATGTGATATACAATCACAACATTTCCAATGAGAAAATGTTTTATGTCTTAAAAGCTGTATTTTTTGTGAAGTTATACAGAGATCTCTTTTTCCTCTGATATTCTCTCTTATAGTTATAATTCTTTTTAAAATAAAGGATTCAAAGTCAAGTTATTCTTGCAACTTCAAAGTCTTTGACTGAAATGAAAAGATATGGTTACATTGTTTGTATACAAATATGCAGCAATTAAGAAGAAATATAATTGTCCCCCAACTTCTTTGGTTACCATGGAAACTTCCTTCTGCTCTACTTTGTTTAGATAAATAAATTCAGAAACTAATAAGAATAAAGTTTAACTATTTGGGGCCAAGAAGAACAGTCTGTTCTTGACTGAAATGCATATTCAGTTATTGACGGGAATGCTACTACACTATTTATCTGAAAAAAGATAAGCTATTTAGTTCATGTCTTTTATCAGAGACTTGGCTTAGATTCACTGAAATTTAAGGGGTTTTTTTCCTGTATAGATTTTTTTTGGTGGTTCAGGGTTATCTTTTTAACAAATAAGAAAAAATTCATTACTGTAAGGATAACACCACCAACAATCACAACAACTACAACAGTAGGTTTGGGAAGGACCTTGGAGGTCTTCTAGTCCAACCCCCTACTTAGGCAGGAAAGCCTACATCACTTCAGACAAATAGTTATTCAACATCTTCTTAAAAACCTAGTTTTAAGTTACTTCTCTCCTTGATTAGTTTCTACCCATTGCTTCTTGTTTATCCTCAGGTGCATTGGAGAATAGCCTGACTCCCTCTTCTTTGTGGCAACCCCTGAGATATTGGAAGACTGTTATCATGTCTCCCCTAGTCCTTCTCTTTATTAAACTAGACATACCCAGTTCCTGCAACCATTCTTCATATATTTTAGCCTCCAGTCTCAGTCTCCTAATCATCTTTGTTGTTCTTTTCTGCACTCTTTCTAGAGTTTCAACATCTTTTTAACATCATGGCGACCAAAACTGAATGCAGTATTCCAAGTGTAGCCTTACAAGGTCTTATAAAGTGGTATTAACACAGTAATGCATAGTGAATTTTGTCCTGCGTTTCCATTTTACATGACAAATTTCTTTTTGAAAATGAAGAAACCCATTTGTGTTTATAATATGGACATTCTATTTAAAAAGGCAGAATTTGAATATATTGCTGATATTCATATAGGCTTGCCTAGAAGAAACTCTTGCTAATATTTAATATTACAGAGACATTAGAAGTGAGAAAAAGGTAACATTAAACAAGTAGATTTTATTTCACACTGTCTTCCCCAGCTGCAAATTTCAGGTGCTTTCAGTACAATTTTGTCTATATACTTGAAAGTCTAGAGCTTGCAAAGAGCACTTTCAAGTAGTTATTGCTTTATCCAAGCCAACCAATAATTGAGCATAGAGCATATCAACCAATCAGTGGTTACTATTTTTATTTCAAACTGCACAGTCAGTAATTCACTCCAGAATTTCCAAGAATCAACTAACAGTGCTTTCTGCTTCCTTTAGAGGAGGAAGGTAGACGAACCTGGGATTTGACTCAATGATGGTTCACCAGTAATATTGTAACAAGGAAATTATCATCCAAATGTTAATGTAATGGTCTCCAAATTTGTTGAAATAGCACAAAGCTATGATAGCCGCTCCGAGTCTTCGGAGAGTGGTGGCATACAAATCTAATAAAATAATAATAATAATAATAATAATTATTATTATTATTATTATTATTATTATTATTATTTTCAGTGTTTATTGATAGCTTCATATTTTCATCTTTTCAGTGTTCACTGATAGCAATATTGTTTCAGTGGATAAATACTTGATCAATATTTCCTTATATGTATCTTATCTTATATGTATAATGATGATAGAAACAAAAAAGTTACAAGGAAGATTGCTGTTTTGTTACTATTGCCTAGGTTAGGGTAGGCAAAGTTGGCTCTTCTATGACTTTTGGACTTCAGCTCCCAGAATTCCTGAGCCAATCATGCTAGCTCAGGAATTCTGGGAGTTGAAGTCCACAGGTCATAGAAAAGCCAACTTTGCCTACCCCTGGCCTAGATAGTTAGATGGCCTTGCATATAATATAGTTCTATCAAAGTTGACACACAACTTCAAGAAGCTTTAGGGTTTGGAAAGGTGCAAAAATGTCTGAAAAAAATCTTACTTTATGCTTTCTCTGAACCAAGGATATTTGTCACAAAGGGCAGTTTTCTTCTCAATTGTTACATTCTAGAAATGAATTACTGCAAGAAAAGCAATACCATAATGCTCTGTTTATCTATGCTGTAAGGATATTGTAATCAACCCACAAAGTAATTAGATGAAAAATAACATCAAGATTTGCATTGATTTTCTGGGGGTTACATTATGCTTTTCTATAATGAAGAGATTCATTTTTAAATTAAAAATGAGACAAATTCATTCAGTTTTCTTACATTTTAATATAATTTTTGAATGAGCCTTTGCATCTGGTGACATGTCAATAACGCTTACTTTTTTATTTGATTTCTTATTAGTTTTTATATTAAGTGGTTTCACTCTATTTAAATCACACAAGGAAATCCCTCAAGAATTCTGTCACTACCTCAATTGCTGATTTAGCATTCCAGATTAAGATCATGATGTTAATGAATAAAAAGCTTGTCGTTGACTTCAAATGTTGGTGCAGCATATTCCATTTAAGAAAACCTATACATTACAGGATCTCTGGGTACAGTTGAATTAATAATCGTAGCATATAGCAGTTCTAGATACCCACTGTTTATATATGCAGTAATATATCATTCTTCCTAGGGATATGAAAGGATCAATAGAGAGTGCATGTAGCTTTTTTCCAAAACATAGCTAGCTAATTTTTATACTAAGAAGAAAAATGGCAGGTTGGGTGGAGAATGCGGCTCAGAAACTAAGAGTTCAGCTGTGTTACAAAATAGACTTTATTTTAATTATCTAGAATGCTGGCACACAACCATCTGTCTTTGACTAAAGAAGAAACAACAGGTTTTCCCTCCCCTGTGTACCAAATGCAAATGGACAAGAACATTCTGATGACAAGATAACTTAATAGGAATTTCACGAGGTTATCAGCAGCTAATTGAGTCTTCTAAATAGAAAACTGCAGCCTCTGTGAAATGGGAAAAAAAAAGTAAATGTAAAAGCAATTTGGCTCCAAGAAGACCAGCTTCAAGCTCTGGTGCTGGCATATTATAGCATTATTTTCTATTTTTTTCATGTGGATGGCACAAAAAATTACAGTAGGTACAGACAAGTGGAAATGAAAACAGGGATTTTTGGCCACAGCAACCTCTTGAGAAAGTTATAACAAACCAACAAGCACCTCAAATTCCAGATATACTTATTAAAGAATATATAATTTCATCCTTTTTTTAGAAAAATAAATACATAAATACCAAATACTACACTTTATGTTGTTGGATTACACTTCAGAACCATCCTTTAGGAAGGTTCTGCTGACTTGTTGGGACTGAAGAATTAGGAATTATATAATTGAATGACAGCATCAGACTAATGTTATTGAGCTTTGCACCTTCTAGTTTTTACAAAGAATAGGATGCAAGACAGGTACACATGTCTTTCAGGAAGCTAAACCAGAAGCTGATGAATAAAGTCAGGGTGTCATGCAATCTCAGGACAATAAAATAGAAAGAGGAAGAAACAGTCCTTCGCGTCATCACTCATTCTACCTTGTGCTTCAGTTCTTACCTTGCCACAGCACTAAATTTCAAAGGATGACGTTTGCCTTGAACATTGAAACATAGCATTAAAAAAACCAATCTAAGTTCCCTTAGGAAAGAGAAGGACATTGGCATTCCTGTCATTTAGCTGTTTCACATGTTGCCTCTTCGTCACCCATTAAGAAGGTAGGTTTGGACATAGATACTTAAGAGTTAGATCTGATTTTCAATCTTTTAGCACAGCAACTGAACTACAACAGGCAATTTTTTTGGCTCTGGGTTGAAGCGGGAGTAATACTCAACTTGTGATCACTTCTTGTATACTTGTTTTTTCTTTTCTTTTTGAATAGTAAGTAGAGAAAAGGGTACATATTAGGACCATTGGATGGACTAGTGTCACCCATGTCCATAAAAATAGACGCTACAAACTGTTGTGGTTAGCTCTGGCCCAGCTCCTGCCCCAAGGACTGTGGATGTGGGGGAGACATCCACATGCTGCAGGCCTGTTTTGCCCCCGGTGGAATCTGCTGATGAAGGCTCCTCTGACCAAGAAGACATGAGTGACAGAGTGTGGCAGACAGCTCAGAAGGAGATCAATTATCTAGCTCCTCCTTGGATTCAGAACAAGAGTTAATGATACAGCCACGCATGCGGAGAGCGATGCATAGGCAACAACAACTGAGAGATTATTATCAAAGAAAATGAGGCCACCTGTAGTTGGGTGGAGCTGTGGTAATTAGTGAGGCTGCTATAAATAGCAGCCTGTGGGTTTGGCCATTGTGGAGGATTATCTGATCGTTGTGTTTCGTGACTGCTTTATTGACTTTGACCTTTTGTGTGCTGATTTTTCCCCGCTTTGAAACTAAACCAGAGCAAAGTGTGTTTCACTTTGTGAAAGAAGGAGTGTGAATTGCCTCACAGCTGCAAGCTAAGTATCACAGAACTGATAAGGGACTTGTACAAATTACCAGTTTGTTTGGAGACAAGTGCTCTTTGCTATACCAAAAGAGGGCTTAGGTTAAGTGAATTTTCATTATAAAGAACATTGTTTTGAATTTTCAAACGTGTGTGTGTCTGAAATTTGTACCTGTGAATTTTTGGGAGGAGTCTACCAGAGAGCCCGACAGAACACAAAAACAAGCCAAATTGGGTCCAATAATTGGTTTACAGTTGGCAGTGTGCTTTAGTCTCTGCTATGTTATCTCTCTTGAGATATTTTGATAGAATTTTTTAATTGCAATAACTTAAGCTCTTAGTTCTTCCAGGATCTCATGGTATTCCATTATTATCAGTTACAAAATTAAAAAGCAGCTCAGTAGCACATGAATACTTCATTCATGGCTGATGACAGCAAAATCCCCTGATGACTGATTAAAACAGGAAGATTTATTTCTTTTAAAAAGTACTGGATTCACAATGAGAAAGTACACTGCCAGATGACTAATTGCTGCTAAAGTAAGTAAAACTGCTAATTTATCTTTCTCTAATCAAAGGTCTACTAAATATATTTGCAGTATCTGTAATACACCAGACATCCATTTATGCGAATAAAAGGAAGGATCCCATTTCATACTCTAGATCATTTTCAATAGACTGAAATTCTTCAATATATCAGAAAAGGTTGACAGCAAGCATGATAACAAATCTTCATCAAGTAAAGAGGCATACAGCAGTACTAATTCTCACAGTACATACCCATGTGCTCAAAGCCTACACAAAAAGTAATTTGGCACCAGGAGTCATTTTATAAGCATGTTTAAATAGGGATAGGTTTAATGTGACAGAAGGAAAAAATAATTAAATTTTTGATCAATAGCTATATTGACTAATATATTGGAATATTAATTAAATATAATATTTCTTTTAAGCCTTACCCCAATAATCCTGATCTTCTAATAAGTATCTTAATGTTTTACACTTGATAAATGTTTTACAATTAGGCAATAAAAACCAATTGTACAGGTACAGATTAGCTGAAACTTGGACTCAATGCCGGTAACTGAAAGAGGGATCATGGAGTCCTAGTATACAGTTATTTAAATATGAGCCAACAGTGTAAAGTAGCACCCAAAAAAGCCCATGCAATCCTAGACTGCATTAATAGAGATAGAATCAAGAACCTGTGAAGTATTAGCATGCTTTATAAAGCCTAAGTAAGAACACACTTGGAATATTTCATCCAAGTTTGTATACTACAATATAAAAAATATGTTGAGATTCTTGGAAGAATTCAGAGAAGATAGACAAAGATTTTTGGAGTACCGGAGACTAAAACATTATGAAGCATGGTTGCAGGAACTAGTTAATCTAGTCTAGTAAAAAGACGGACCAGGGTAGACACAAAAGCAGTGTTTCAATATTTGAGAGGTTGCCATAAAGAAGAGGGATTCAAGCTTTTTTTCAAAGCACCAGAAGGCAATATTAGAAAAAATGGATGGAAATTAAACAAGGAGAGAAGCAACTAAGGAGAACTTTCTAATAGTGAGAACAATTAACCAGTAGAATGACTTTTCTTTGAAAATTGCTTCATTATTGGTGTCTTTTAAGAAGTGAATGGACAGTCATTTGTCAAATTAAAATAGCACAAACAAAAGAGAAACTATAAACATACTGTCAACTAGCTAGATGATACCTTGTGCTTGTAGAAAAAACAAACATGGCTGCAAAAACAGAAAAAAATCATGCCAATAATTTATTCCATTTAATGTATCTTAGGAATTAAACCAGATTTGGCAAAACTAATTTATTTAGGCTTACACATACTATATTGTATTTATATAGCTTCATGAAGTTTATATTTATTAATTCTGTAAACTTGAAACACCATGTTGACAACTGGAATTGAAAATGGCAATAGAACACTTCAGTATATGTGAATATAGTATAATTTATTGTAAAAATATGCTTATTTGATCTGTTCTATGCTAGAACTTGGACTTTTCCCCAAGATTGCCAATTGGTACTTGATTGAAAAAGCAAAGAGAACACAAAGTCTAATTTATAGACATAATTAAGAGTTTGAGGAATTCCCAGCACTTGGAAAAAGAACAACTGATACAGCTCTCTGCAATCTAATTAGTTTTTTCTGAAAGGCATGAAAAAGATGAAGAGATTAAACTGACATTTAAAGTTCATAGCTGAAATATGTTTATACAGAGGTTTAGATATGTTAAGTCTAAAAAGGAATTTCTCTAATAGAGGAGGGCAAATGTAATTCTTTAGCAAGGAAATGTTTTTTCCTAAAACAATAGATCTGTTATATCTGAAATTATGAATGCCCAAGCAGATTTGTGGATTGTGCTTTAATGTCTAAGCAGCGTTCAGGTGTTTCAGACGATATGTGTATACCTGCAAATTTATATTTAACTGACCTCCTAAGACTTTGAGTGGTTTGCAACAAAATGATTTAAAATATAATAAGCCAAGAAATCCAAAGACATAAATAATTTCCAATAAAAATGCTAGTCTTGGTCATCATAAAATCTGAAATAATGCAGAAATCCAAGGGTACAAAAAACCCAAGCTCCAGACATCTCTCTAAATAAAATACTATTAACAACTCCTCCAGAAATTAATAAGCAAGGTGACAGTAGCAAAATGTTCTAATGTATACGGTCCATCATTAAGGTTCAGTCCCTGGAATTCTAATAGGCCAGTAGCTTAACTATTCTCATTTGTTTTTAACATAAGATTTTTTTTCTAAAGCAGTTGAAGAATACAGATAAAATTTCATGTACAAAATAATTTTTTCTTATGAGGAGACTGGGGAAAATGTGCGAACAACTGTATTTCTGATTCTGTAACATAATTTGGGAAATGAACCCCCTTTTCTCTGAGGGAATTCTGCTTGTTCTATTTATTAAGATTGGTCCAGTCAGTCAGAAGTTTAGACTGGATTTGGCATTTTTATTTGATGATGATGATGATGATGATGATGATGATTGTTGTTGTTGTTATTGTTGTTGTTATTATTATTATTGTTGTTGTTGTTGTTGTTGTTGTTGTTATGGTTGGTTGCACAGTCTTCCAGATAATTAAGTTGGATTTGACATTTTTATCTAGTTTTCAAGTTCTTCTGAAGAACCTGGGATAAGCAGATGTTATTGTTTGATGGTGCTAGTGGCATCATCACAGGATGAAATCTGTTCCAAGTAAACTGCCTTTCACAATTGACTGATAGTGATTTTTGTCAATGCAAGTAGTGTTCAAGTGGTGCCCCAGTTGTTTGGGATTACACCCAAGTGATAGCTGCCTATCACTATTAGTTGTATATTTACTTTCTTTTGTCACATGATTTCTATTTTCAGGTCTTTGTATTTCGTGCTTTTCTCCAGTTCTTTCTATTCTATTCTGCTGTCTTCAAGTACTGCCATATCCACAAATCAGATTTTTTCATCTTTCTTATCCACAGTTGTTATGGCTGAATTGTTTCGAATTGACTGAAAAAAATCAACTTTCCTCTTTACATTTTAAATTTGTCTGTAGCTCTGTGGCATTTTTGAAAATGTATGGGCCAGGGAAGAATTACTGAAGGCAGAGAAGTCATTCCAAAATTGTAGGCAGCCATGCACAGCAATAATAATAACAATAACAATAACATAGTTCTGTTTTCCCACATAAGAACTCTTTTTCTAACAAACAATATGCAAGACTATTTCTCTGATATGAAATGGTGTATTACCAATAAAGCTTTTAATGATTGCTATTAAAATAATTCCTCCATATCTTAGAAAAATTTGTTCAGTTTGTTCAGTTTCCCAAATATGCCCATGTCACACCAACACTCCGCAGTCTGCATTGGTTGCCGATCAATTTCCGGGCAAAATTCAAAGTGTTGGTTATGACCTATAAAGCCCTTCATGGCATCGGACCAGAATATCTCCAAGGCCGCCTTCTGTTCTACGAATCCCATCAACCGATTAGGTCCCACAGAGTCGGCCTTCTCCGGGTCCCGTCAACTAAACAATGTCGGTTGGTGGGCCCCAGGGGAAGACCCTTCTCTGTGGCGGCCCCGACTCTCTGGAACCAGCTGCCCCCAGAGATTAGAACTGCCCCTACCCTCCTTGCCTTTCGTAAACTTCTCAAAACCCACCTTTGTCGTCAGGCATGGGGGAATTGAAACATCTCCCCCGGGCCTATATATGTATGATATGTTTGTAGGTATGTCTGCTTAAAAATGGGGTCTTTTAACTATTTTAAATTTTAAATTGTATATTATTAGATTTGTTATGAATTGTTTTATTGTGTTGTGAGCCGCCCCGAGTCCACGGAAGGGGGCAGCATACAAATCTAATAAATAAATAAATAAATGAATGAATGAATGAATGAATGAATAAATAAATAAACAAACAAACAAACAAACAAACAAATGTTATAGTTACTAGGAACATTTCTATTGGATGAACAAAGGTGCCTAAGAGATCTGTAAGGGGTGGGCATAAGCGCACCAATGTGCCTACCGTCCCGGTCCTACTGTCCCCATTTATTCATATCTATTTTGATAAGGTACATATACATGCTTGCTTGATAAATAAATAAATAAACAAACAAACAAGTAAGTAAGTAAGTAAGTAAGTAAGTAAGTAAGTAAGTAAGTAAGTAAGTAAGTAAGTAAGTTGTGATAGGATAAAATTGCTGGAGAAGTGTGTTTCTTAGTTATTCAGATTTAAGTGTATTTTGCAATTGTTTGTTTGTTTGTTTGTTTGTTTGTTTGTTTGCCTCTCTCCAAGTACTCTATTCTTTATAGATTA
Source organism: Erythrolamprus reginae (assembly GCF_031021105.1). Lineage (NCBI taxonomy): Eukaryota > Metazoa > Chordata > Lepidosauria > Squamata > Dipsadidae > Erythrolamprus > Erythrolamprus reginae. The sequence continues at coordinate 221,922,040 of NC_091952.1, forward strand.
GGACTCTATTCTGTATATTTAAGAAACTATGCCTGAGATTAGCAAACCATGGATTCTTCCCTTTTATTGCAGCCAAACACAGTTATTGATCCTGATTAGACACTAAAAAGGAGTATCATGGAGTACCTTGAACCTTGGAAAATCTATTTCATCTGCCAAAATATTCTGCTTTCAGAAATTGGCTAAGTTGTAATTTTATTTCTAAGTAGTGGCATTTGATATTCTGGAGTCAAAACATTAATAAATTGCCTTTCAGTTTATTACAATGGTCTTCTTATGTATTTTTAGTAATCACAAAGCTATTCTTGAGCTAGGTATACAATATGTATAATATGAATTTTTACATTCTCTTTTATAATAACCCAGAAACTGATTCCTTTTTATATGTATTCTTTTTATAGCATGTAGAGTATTTTTGTTCCGTGAACACATTTGTGAAAATACGCAAATGATTCAAGAAAGTATTACTAGAGCTATTTGAAAACCTCTGAAAAAAATGGAAAATTATTGCACTAATAAGTTAGATTTCCTATAATGGCTACAGATCTTTATCATGAAATCCATTTAGCACTGTCAGTTTGGCTGTTTCTACAGCTTTGCAAAAATATAATTCATATTCTGTCAGTGTATAATTAGATGAGATTTATTAATCATAAATATGACCCTTTGGTTCCCCCCCCCCCTTTCTAATCAGGCCATAATTAAATTAGTTAGCATGACATCTTTAAATTAAATAGCTCTTATCTGTTGTTACAGTAATATCCTCTTCCTAAATGAGATGATAAGAATCATGTAATTCAGGAAGAAGTGGTGAATATACATATTGCTATTATGACATTACTACTGCAAAAATATAGCTTGGAAGTAAATGTGATGGAATGGGCACCAGCACAAACAGTGGAGAAGATTTTTGGTGATACAGATCTTTCACAGAAAAAGGCCTAGATTGAGAGAATGGATAGTCTGAAGATGGATGAGGAAGTAGGGAAACAGATTCTGGGTAGGCATATCTGAGCATAGGTGGGCTGCTAAGATGGAACGGTGGCATATGGTCGCCCCCATGGCTCTGAGTGCTAGCGGAGTCCAGCGCAATTCTGCCACTGCACTTGGGCAGGGAGGAAAACTGCGCCTCGGGGCGTAGGTGCACCCGTATCCTATCTGAACTCTTTTGCCTGTCAGCAAAAGAGTAAATACGCAGGATATTCTTTTTTTCATAATGTCCGTATTAATATACGAACAGATTTAGCCTGTAATTAGTTACAAGTAACAAGGAAAATTTGCATTGGTAAGGATCTAAAGGGGAGATTTTCTGGACCATAGTGTACAGTTACATGAAATTGGATCATTAAAATAATTTTATAATTTTTTAAAAGAGTTAACTTGGGTAGGAACCTTTAATTTTCTGGCATTGAAATATTTAAGGCTGAAAAAACGGATGCTGCTAGTAACGTTGGGATTAGTTAAAGGAGCCATATTTCAAATAAAAAATGTGATCCTTCCAAAAGCTGCTTTATAGGAAGTGAGATATAGCACTTTTTTTTTGTATTAGCAAATATCTACCTCTAGTCCTAAATATTTAAGTTGTTGGGAATGGTTCCACTGGGACTAACAACAGCTAACCCTAAAATGCAGATAGAAGCTAATAAAGCTGTTCAGAATAAAGCAGAGTGAAAAAAATTACATTTTTTTATTCTTTTCTGGCAGAAATAGACATTGTTTGAAGGGTTGGGCAGCAGATTCCTCTGTGTCTTAACCTTCAAATGGCTAAAGATGACTTTCTGGTGACTTGAGGATGCCATACAATGACAACATTAATATTGAGCGGGAGCTGCTTTTATATGCTTTGTGGAAATAGCTTTCATCCCTACTCATAAAGCCTTTAAATCCATAATATAACCCTAAATCTGTTGACCCTCAAAATTTCAGGGCCAAAATTGTGCACTGCAATTTGGGACAGTTTAGATTTGATAATGAAAATGGCTTGCACACAGCAGCCTCCTACTCTCATTTCTACCTTAATTTTCAAAAGCAATGAAACAGCTGCCATTTCCACTGTTAGTTTGGCATTTTTTAGTCAAATTATCTTGGTGTAATCTCCCGAAGCTGCAGCTCAAGGAGTTATGTGTAGTTTTCTACTGCTCTGTGATTTCTGAAGTTGGTCAGCTAATATTTTACCTACCAGAAACATTCTTTCCATTCAATTAACTTCCTATATTATGCACTTAAGGAAGGTACACTCCTTTATATAACTAATGTTGCTCACACACAATATGGTTGTTCCCATATTTTACAATTATAAAAAATGATTTTGTACAAACCAAATGTTAAAATATGATATAACTTGATTTTATCATTATAGGATCTTAGGAAGACAGTTTAATACAAATTATAACATAACGTCAGTGGGTATTGATAATGCACAGGTGAGTTGACATACTCTAATTTATTATTGTAGCCTTGTTCCCTATAACTATATGTCTTTAATAGAAGCAAGAAGGGGGATCCTTGTTATGCAGCCTCAATCTGATATTCCCATATGTTGACCAAATCCCAAAGCTGTTATTTACTTGTCACTTTTGTTTCTCTACACCAGAGGTTTCCAAACTTGGCAACTTTAAGATTTGGGGACTCCAACTCCCAGAATTCCTCAGCCATCCATCCATAAGTCTTAAATTTGCCAGGTTTAGAGACCCCTGCCCTACACCTTTTTAGGTAGAAAGATACTGCTATGTCTATACTTGTCCAACTTATAACAAATTGTTACTTTTAGAACGCTTCCAACTTGAGGGTTGCTGTTTCCTTCTCCCACAACATTCTAAAACAATCCAACATTCCTAGCTTTCATTCCATTGTGATACTTAGAAACATAGAAACATAGAAGTCTGACGGCAGAAAAAGACCTCATGGTCCATCTAGTCTGCCCTTATACTATTTTCTGTATTTTATCTTAGGATGGATATATGTTTATCCCAGGCATGTTTAAATTCAGTTACTGTGGATTTATTTACCATGTCTGCTGGAAGTTTGTTCCAAGGATCTACTACTCTTTCAGTAAAATAATATTTTCTCATGTTGCTTTTGATCTTTCCCCCAACTAACTTCAGATTGTGTCCCCTTGTTCTTGTGTTCACTTTCCTATTAAAAACACTTCCCTCCTGGACCTTATTTAACCCTTTAATATATTTAAATGTTTCGATCATGTCCCCCCTTTTTCTTCTGTCCTCCAGACTATACAGATTGAGTTCATTAAGTCTTTCCTGATACGTTTTATGCTTAAGACCTTCCACCATTCTTGTAGCCCGTCTTTGGACCCGTTCAATTTTGTCAATATCTTTTTGTAGGTGAGGTCTCCAGAACTGAACACAGTATTCCAAATATGGTCTCACCAGCATTCTATATAGCGGGATCATAATCTCCCTCTTCCTGCTTGTTATACCTCTAGCTATGCAGCCAAGCATCCTACTTGCTTTCCCTACTGCCTGACTACACTGTTCACCCATTTTGAGACTGTCAGAAATCACTACCCCTAAATCCTTTTCTTTTGAAGTATTTGCTAACACAGAACTGCCAATACAATACTCAGATTGAGGATTCCTTTTCCCCAAGTGCATTATTTTACATTTGGAAACATTAAACTGCAGTTTCCATTGCTTTGACCATTTATCTAGTAAAGCTAAATCATTTACCATATTACAGATGCCTCCAGGAATATCAACCCTATTGCACACTTTAGAGTCATCAGCAAATAGGCAAACCTTCCCTACCAAACCTTCCCCTATGTCACTCACAAACATATTAAAAAGAATAGGACCCAGAACAGACCCTTGTGGCACACCGCTTGTAACCTGACTCTGCTCAGAATACTCGCCATTAACAATAACTCTCTGATGTCTACGCTTCAGCCAGCTGCAAATCCATTGAACTATCCAGGGATTAAGTCCAATCTTCACTAATTTATCTATCAGCTCTTTATGTGGAACCATATCAAAGGCTTTGCTGAAGTCCAGGTAGGCAATATCCACGGCACCACCTTCATCCAACACCTTTGTGACATAGTCAAAGAAATCAATGAGATTAGTCTGACATGATTTGCCTTCAGTAAATCCATGCTGATTTGGGTCCAATAAGTTATTGTTTTTAGGTGCTGATTTATCCTCTTTTTGAGTAGAGTCTCCATCATTTTAACTACAACTGATGTCAAGCTAACTGGCCTGTAGTTACCAGCTTCTTCTCTACTGCCCTTCTTGTGAATAGGCACAACACTGGCCATTCTCCAATCCTCAGGAACTTCTCCTGTTAACAAGGATTGGTTAAACAAATCAGTCAGGGGGGTAGCAATGACAGATCTGAGTTCTTTAAGAACTCTGGGGTGGATGCCATCTGGACCCATTGCCTTATTTATCTTTAATCGTTCAAGTTCTTCTAAGACATCGTCTTCTAAGATCACTGGAGCTGAATCTGTACAGCTGGAAGCAATGCTATATCCCTCTATAGTATTATTTTGTAAGGTGTCTTTTGAGAAAACTGAACAGAAGTAGCTATTGAAATGGTCAGCGAATTCCTTATTCCCATTAATGCATGTATTATTCCCGGTACTAAGCTTCATGATGCCGCAGATTTTCTTCTTCTTATCACTAATATATCTGAAGAAGGTTTTATCCCCCTTCTTTACAGATTTGGCAATTTCTTCCTCTTTTGAGGCTTTAGCAGCATATATTATCTGTTTCGCCTCCTTCTGTCTCATTTTATACACCTCCCTATCAGCTATACTTCCAGACTCTTTATACCTCCTATAGGCAGCCTTTTTTTCATTGACTATAGCCCTTACATCATTGCTAAACCATAGCGGTTTCTTCTTCCTTTTACCTTTAGTTATTTGTCTTACATACAGTCCAGTGGCTTTTAAGATGGCCTTTTTTAATACAGTCCACTTGGTGCTCGCTCCTGCCATTTTATCCCTCCCCTTTAATTCATTATCTAAATATTTCCCCATTGCATTAAAATTTGTTTTTCTGAAATCCAATACTTTGGTTGCATTATAGGATTGCTCACAATGAGTTTTTACATCAAACCACAAACATAGATGGTCACTGCAACCTAAATTTTCTCCCACCTTGACATCTGAAACCCAATTCCCATTCGTAAAAACTAAATCTAGAATATTCTCCCCTCTAGTTGGTGTCTTAACCAGCTGTGCCAGAGCTGATCCTGTAAAGGCCTCTACTATATTCTTACTTTTGCATGTAAGGGCACTGGGGATATTCCAGTCAACATCAGGCATGTTGAAATCACCCATAACCACAATATCTCCCTTTACTGCCATTTGGGTAATTTCATCCACCATCTTGTTGTCATATTCCTCGGATTGCCCTGGAGGCCTATAGATCACCCCAATTCTAATGACAGAACCTTCTTTATTTTGCATGCAAATCCAGAGAGTCTCTAGATCTTGACATGTATTTTGAATTAGTGTTGTTTTTAGACTTTCTTTAATATAAATGGCTACTCTACCTCCCCTTCTCTCTATTCTATCCTTCCTATACAGTGTATATCCTGGTATGGATATTTCCCATTCATTAGAATCCTTAAACCATGTCTCAGTTATGGCAACCAGGTCCAAATTATCTCTAGATATTATGGCCATTAATTCACAGAGCTTGTTGCTCAAGCTTCGAGCATTCGTGCACATTACCCGAAGAACATTAGTTTCATTATTAGTTTGCCCCTTATCATCAACAACTACATCTATATTATTTGCAGCTCCCTTTTCATAAGCTTCCAAAAACTGCTTTATCCTCATTGGTCGGGGACAGAAATCACCCACATCAGTTACATCTCTGTCCCCTTTGCCTAGTTTAAATGCCTGTCCAAAAAAGTTCTGAATTCCTCACCGAGTACCTGGGTACCTCTGTATGATGGATGCAAACCATCCTTCTTAAACAACTCCCTATTAGACCACCTACTGACATCATGACTTACATAGCCAAAACCTTCAGCTTTACACCACTGCCTTAACCACACATTAAACTCTCTGATACACGTTGTTTTATCCTCTTGGCCACAAACCGGTAACACCTCTGAGAAAGTCACTGAATCAGTTATTTTACCCAGCTCCACACTTAGACATTGAAAATCTCTTTTTACTACATTAACATTTCTCTGGGACAAATCATTTGTGCCAAGATGCACCACCACATCAACGTTATTACCTTTACTCACAGCCTTGACAATGTTTGTAATCCGCCTCCTGTCCCTGCTGGCAGTGGCCCCTGGGAGACACCTCAGCACCTTCACCACATCCTTGCTCTGTCCCAAATCAACACCTCTAACAGTCGAATCGCCCACAAGAAAATGTGTCCTCTTTTTATTTCTACTAACTGCACTTAATGGTTTGGTGACATTTACGACAACTTCCCCTTTGAACATCCCCTCATTCTCTGCCTGAGGGACCTTGCTAATATCTCCAACATCCTTACTATTTAAATCCGCAAGAACATTATAGGAATTCGATACAGAGAGACCAAAATTGCTATGTTTTTGCTCAACTGCACACAATCTTCCTGAACCGACAGTTGTCCACACAGCCCTCCTCCTCAGGGGGTGCTGTGGAAGTGGAGGCTGGACACATGGATGCATTACAGCACGTGGCTGGGACAATCTTTCCACTTCTGACTGCAAGCTACAAACTAAGGACTGCAATCTAGAGATCTCGCCCTCTAACCTAGATGTCCTTATGCAAAGAGGGCAGTACCCCAAGTTCCACAAGGTACTACAGAAGACAACAGCCAAACAAGTGTTACACTGCACCAAGCCAGTCATCTTAACAATGTATTGAAATACAAGTACTTAGCAAGAAAATCCACAACCCCTATTACTACCAAACTTTGCTGATTTTGGTTTATAGTTATATGATTCGTGCGCCGTTAGGCACACGGGCCACTACCTTCCTCTCTCCTTCTCTGTGATCTGAAAGTGCAAATTAAAATGGCTTTTTCCTGCTTTTTATCCTTCCCAGTCTAATCCTGCCCCAGTCTAATCTGATTGGTCAGTGTTTGAACACAAACTGCCAATAAAATTGTCTCTTACAGCCAGTTATAACTGCCCCTTCTCCTTGAATTCAAAAAATGCAAAATGCAAAAAGTAAAAAAGCACTACCTTCCTCTCTCCTTCTCTGTGATCTGAAAGTGCCAGATACTTTGTCTATTTTTTGCATGGCATCTTATTCACAAGGTCATTCATCTACATGTATTATGACTTATATATAATGTCATATATATTATATATGGCAATATATACTGCTCAAAAAAATAAAGGGAACACTCAAATAACACATTCTAGATCTGAATGAATGAAATATTCTCATTGAATACTTAGAATTATATTCTGTTGTTTAAGCGTTCCCTTTATTTTTTTGAACAGTGTGTGTGTGTATGTGTGTGTGTGTTTGCGTGTATTACTTTGCCTTGTCTTCAATTGGTTCGCATATTTCTAAATAGTATTCATTTAAGCATCTTTCTGTGGAAGTTTGCATTTCAAATAGAATAGAATAGAATAGAATTTTATTGGCCAAGTGTAATTGGACACAAAAGAAATTTATCTTGGTGCATATGCTCTCAGCGTACATAAAATAAAATATACATTTGTCAAGAATCATGTGACACAACACTTAATGATTGTCATAGGGGTCAAATAAGCAATGAAGAAGCAATATTAATAAAAATCTTAGGATATAAGCAACAAGTTACAGTCATACAGTCAACATGGGAGGAAATGGATGATAGGAATGATGAGAAAAACTAGTAGAATAGAAGTGCAGATTTAGATAGAAAGTCTGACAGTGTTGAGGGAATTATTTGTTTAGTAGAGTGATGGCGTTCGGAAAAAATGGCTTCTCATCTGCAATGATTGGCTTTTCCTAGCTCATGCCTATCATTTTAGTCCTTGCTATTATTATCTCCATGTGTTATTTTCTGGGTCCTCAGCATTTTTCTATTTTCTCAATTTCACCTTGGTCATCTTAAAATTTTGACTTGTGTCTTATTTGTACATAAATTAGCTGCCAATAGCTTAGAGATATAGTGCTGTAGACAACATACATATAAACTGAATTTATGCATGCTAGCAAAATTGTGAGGACTGTTTTAAAAAACACTTCATAAAGTATGTTGACATGAGCAAAAGGCCACTTTTCAAAACATTAAAACAGCAATAATGTTAATCTACTTCAAATAAACATGATGACTCTGCATGAAGTCTGGAAATACTAACATTGGCACATCAAGATATGGAAACAATACATTAGATTTATAGGTATGAAGGTTGTTTGATGTTGAAGCATTGTTCCAGTTTCATATCATTTTTTGTAATCTATAGATTAATTTAATACCTTCAAATGTTTTATTCTTTATATATGGCCCATTTAAAGTGCACTGTCTATTCCTTACAATGATTAATGACAGAGGATAAAATGGGTTAAACATTATTCTTGGTCTTCTCCTTCATCTTTATTCATTAAAAGGATACTTCCTTGCACAAAGATTTATACAGACTTTCAGTATTTACAACCATAAGTATTCAAAAAAAAATTGTGGATCATTAAATTTAAAAAATGGAAAACATTATACAAAAAATAAACCTTCATGGTAGTCATCTTTTCTTGTGATAATTGTCAACATATACTATTACTACTACTCTACTACTACTAATAATAATAATGATGATGATGATGATGATGATAATAATAATAATAATAATAATAATAATAATAATAATGACAACAACAAACAATAATAATAATAACAAAAATAACAATAACAACAAAACAAGAACATAGTTGAAAAGGACCTTGGATGTTTTCTAGTCCAATTCCCCTGCTTAGGCAGGAAATCACTTCAGATAAATGGTTACCCAATATCTTCTTTAAAACTTCCAGTGTTGGAGTACTCATAAATTCTGGAGACAAGTTATTCTACTGTTCTAACTGTCAGGAAATTTCTCCTTAGTTCTAAGTTGCTTCTCTCTTTGAGCAGTTTCTACCCATTGTTTCTTGTCCTACACTCAGGTGCATTGGAGTATACACATAACTATTACATTTTGTCTGATATTAAATATAATGCCTACAAAAGTTCAATTTTTTAAATCCTTTGTTATCACTATAGCAGTTGACATATTAATTAGCAAAAGAGTTTGAATATCTGCTTCACTTTACAGAAACAATGTTTAATGAATTGATGAAAATTTAATGAATGATACATGTTCCATTGGTTTGATAGATGTTCTAATGCCTACTGCTAAGACAGAAACTATTGATTTATTGATTTATTGCATTTATTGCATTTATACGCCGCTCACTCCAAATGGACTCTGGGCGGCTGAGAGTCCATATGTAAAGTACCGTATTTTTCGCTCTATAAGACGCACCTGCTGATAAGACGCACCTAGATTTTAGAGGAGGAAAATAGAAAAAAAATATTGGCGGGGCTTGGCGGCGGGCTGGACGCGCGAGGGAGCGAGCGATCCGGCATGTGATGGCGTTGAGGTGCGGAAAAACTGTTCTCGTGTCTAGTACTCTTGTTGTGCTGAGCTCTATCGCTTATATATGGAAAGAAGAACAAACGTCCCACAGTCCTCCAACCCAACCAGCCGGCAGCTGAGTTGGGCTGCCTGGGAAGGCGAGCGGTGCGCGGTAGGCGCGGGGATGGGGACAGGGGGGAGAAATCGTCTGAACGCGGTTCTGAGTTGGGGGTTCGGGGGGGGTGCTGGAAAGCCCCCCAGGCCGGCTGCGATCTTTTAAAACAGCCGCGCCGCTTCCCAGCTGACTCCTGAAGCGCAGAAGTTCACCTTTGGCTTTTGGCTTCAGGAGTCAGCTGGAAAGCGGCGCGGCTGTTTTAAAAGCGGCGCGGCTGTTTTAAAAGATCGCAGCCGGCCTGGGGGGCTTCCCAGCACCCCCCCGAACCCGGGTTGGGGGTTCGGGGGGGTGCTTGAAAGCCCCCCAGGCTGGCTGTGATCTTTTAAAACAGCCGCGCCGCTTCCCAGCTGACTCCTGAAGCGCGGAAGTTCGCCTTTGGCTTTTGGCTTCAGGAAAGCTGGAAAGCGGCACGGCTGTTTTAAAAGCGGCGCGGCTGTTTTAAAAGATCGCAGGCCGGCTGTGATCTTTTAAAACAGCCGCGCCGCTTCCCAGCTGACTCCTGAAGCGCAGAAGTTCGCCTTTGGCTTTTGGCTTCAGGAGCCAGCTGGAAAGTGGCGCGGCTGTTTTAAAAGTGGCACGGCTGTTTTAAAAGATCACGGCCGGCCTGGGGGGCTTCCCAGCACCCCCCCGAACCCGGGTTGGGGGTTCGGGGGGGTGCTTGAAAGCCCCCCAGGCCGGCTGTGATCTTTTAAAACAGCCGCGCCGCTTCCCAGCTGACTCCTGAAGCGCGGAAGTTCGCCTTTGGCTTTTGGCTTCAGGAGCCAGCTGGAAAGTGGCGCGGCTGTTTTAAAAGTGGCGCGGCTGTTTTAAAAGATCACGGCCGGCCTGGGGGGCTTCCCAGCACCCCCCCGAACCCGGGTTGGGGGTTCGGGGGGGTGCTGGAAATGTCGGGGGCGCACGGGCGGTTGCGCACGCTCCCTATCTCCCTGCTAGCCTTTGCCGGCGACAGTCCCCCTGACAGCGTTCGGATCCCCCCAGCAGAAGCCAAGGACCCCCAGAGTGGGGCGGCAGGGGAGGCGACTGCCTCTCCGCTCACCAAGTGCCGGGATACCCCCCCTCTTCTCCAGCGCCTCCCCCCCTCCCTGCCTGCATCTTCGCTCCATAAGACGGGGCTGATTTTTCATCCTACTTTGGGAGGAAAAAACTGCGTCTTATGGAGCGAAAAATACGGGGTATGTCTTCTTTCATTTTATTTTTTTATATTTTTATATTATAATTGATCAAAATCAAAATTTCAACTAGTTTCAACTTCCCATATTATATGAATATAGCCACTCGGAAAGCTGGAATTGTGGTAATTCTAATTTATCAGTAATGAGAGATTATCATTCTTTGTCCTCTAAAAAGCTGAATTATGGAAGCCAAACATGAACCTTGGCTTCAATTTCTGATTGCGCAGAGAGACATAAGATGCCAGGTTTTGTCACTAAGTTTTTAAAGCCTGTTTAATTCCGGACAGGAGGTGCAAAGTAAATTCAACTGGAAAGTACACAAACGTACAGTTATATATTATTGGTAAGGCAAAATTTTCAACAATTCTGGCTTTCTCTTTCATGCAGTCCTGATCCATACATTAATCTGAGACTTATAGATAAGGATTTATGAATGCAGATTTCTTAAAACCTCCTTAAAAGAATGATCAACTCTTCATGGCTATTGCCAGTTTTTGTAGCCATCTGATTCAAACGTGCCACTATCATATATAGTTTCATAATATGATATGGTATATTTTTTAGAGTAAACAATGATGGATGTGGAGTAGACCAGAAACAAACTGAAAATAATATTACATATGATTGGCAGAAAAGCAAAATGAAAAAGAGATATTCAAAAAATAAAGTTTTTCAGAGGTAAAAGGAACAAATATAATGTTGGTTTATTTGATCTGGATTAAATTAAGACATATTCTTATGAAAATTTTGACAACCCTTTAAGTATCTTGTTGATCCCAGGATTGAAAAGTGAATGTCTTATATATTTGTGTATAGATAAGTGATGGATTTAATTTAATTTAATTTAATTTAATTTAATTTAATTTAATTTAATTTAATTTAATTTAATTTAATTTAATTTAATTTAATTTAATTTAATTTAATTTAATTTAATTTAATTTAATTTAATTTAATTTAATTTAATTTAATTTAATTTAATTTAATTTAATTTAATTTAATTTAATTTAATTTAATTTAATTTAATTTAATTTAATTTAATTTAATTTAATTTAATTTAATTTAATTTAATTTAATTTATTAATTTAATTTATTAATTAAATTTAATTTAATTTAATTTAATTTAATTTAATTTAATTTAATTTAATTTAATTTAATTTAATTTAATTTAATTTAATTTAATTTAATTTAATTTAATTTAATTTAATTTAATTTAATTTAATTTAATTTAATTTAATTTAATTTAATTTAATTTAATTTAATTTAATTTAATTTAATTTAATTTAATTTAATTTAATTTAACTTAACTTAACTTAACTTAACTTAACTTAACTTAACTTAACTTAACTTAACTTAACTTAACTTAATTTAATTTAATTTAATTTTTAATTTAATAATTTTTAATTTAATTTATTCTATGCCGTCCAACTCCTGAAGGACTCTGGGCAGTTTACAACAGCCCTGTTAATGGGCAAGGTTGAGTTCTAACTAACCTCACTGCCAGTTCACTTCCTCCCGCATGGCGTGGGTGTGTGCACAGTCCCGAAAACCAAAAAATAGCTTCTGCATGTGCACAGAAGCAAAAAACCAGATGCAGCACTGCCATTAGAGCCAGTTTGCGGGTGTGGCCCACCGGCAATCACTTCCTGTTCGGCTAGCAGGGGGGAAATTCATACTACTAGTTCTAATGAACTGGTCCGAATTGGGAGCAACCCAGCTCTGGTTACGGGGGAAAGACATCTAATTTTTGTATCTATATAATGTAGGGCAGATGGCAAACTTTTTCTTGCTTGGGTGCCAACAGGGTGCATGCACATGCAATAGCGTTTGCGCATATACCTATAATGCAATGCCCTCCCCTCTGTACATTTATGTACTCACCCACCCACAGGCTGTTACCCTCCACATGCATGTACGCAGGCCTCTGGAGCCTGTGGATGACAAAATTCCAGTAGGCCTGTTGGCTCCGTTTTTCACCATCCACAGGCTTCAGGATGGGATAACAGGCTACTACTAGTAGTATTTGTACTTGCTGTGATAAGGAGTAAAATTACTTCTTTATATATATATATATATTGTTTAATTCTTTACTTTTAAAAAACTTTTTTCTTTACTTTTTCTTTCTTTATACCTTTTATTTCCTATTTTTACTTTCCTTTTTCTTTCAGAGTTTAGTTTGTCTTGGTTTTTATTAGTGCAATTAAAATTCAGGTAGATAGACAGCAAATAGAAATATTTGTTTGCTTCTGCCTCTCTTTTTCCATCTCTCTATTTCTATGTAATCTGTTATACATAATAAGGAATTACTTTAATTATGAAAACTTGGTTTCTTGCTGGCCTGAATCAAATAAACTCATATATGAATAAATATTGTATTAGTTCATTATTGATAATGACAAAATACAGTGTGTTGCTTAAATTATAAAGACAATAAGAAGTTAAATTTCCATATATGCTCAGTTTGATAGCTAAGAAATAATAGATTTCTTTATCCAAATGTTACTGTGACTTGAAGAAATAAGAATTCAATTGTGAACAACTGATGAATCAATTCTTTTCCTTGCTTTTTAAATCTTTTTAATGAAATTTAGCAAAATGTGTTATAGCTGTAATAAATATTGTTTCTATTTATTTGTACTCAAGTTCTGTCCTGAGTTATTCTGTATGGTTGGATATGTGCATCAAATAAAGGAGTGATAAAGGCCTCTAGAGAAGAGGAATTTATTATTTCGCATTAGCTATCAGAAAAAATTCAGAGGTGGTAAGCATAATATTTTCACTTTTCCTTATTGTTTGCTCTTTTGGGAATTTCTTCCAGCATTTGTTTTTTTAAAAGATAGGGAGACAAAATGCATCCCAATAGTGCTGTCATATCTGGCTGCAAATATCTGGACAACCGACAGATAGAAGCAATGCAATTCATTGATAAAATCCAATTAGGAGTACTCTGGGTGTTATGCTTAATTTCTAAAGGTCTGAATTTTTGAACCTGAATCCTATTTAAGATAGTCAGTTTATTGATTGGCTCATTATAATTTTAGAAATGATAAACTTGCATTCTTATTTCACTAGTTGAGCATAGGATACCATAATAGAATATAATGCTGAGATATCTTAACTCATTAATGTGATAGCATTCTTTTCTTTTGTGGATAACATTGGCTAGATGAGGTCAAAGGAATTATAGATAATCCTTTCATCTCATCCTCAGGCAGTACAAAGCAGCTGATTCTCATTGTAAATTTGGAGTGCTGAAGTGAGACAACTTTATTTTCAGGATCTTGAACTGAGCCTAAGGATTTTCATCCTGAATATATCATATAATTGAACAGAAAGGTGCTAACAAGTCTTATACTTCAAAATGTTGTAAGTTACCCATTTCCTCTGGCTAAATTTGTATGTCTGGGTGACAATTAAGTCAGTAATTATAAAAACCTATTTCCTTTGGCAAATCCAGTAGATTCCCTTAGTTGCTCAGAAAGTCACTTCTAATATTTCCAATTCCAGAATAACAGTCCGATACAGTACGAAATACTGTATTTGATATTTTATATGACACGCTATCTTTGTCAACTTTGTCATCCTAACTGGGAATATTATGACAAGATAGTTGGCAAACAAATAAAATAAATAAAATAAAGATGGACAGGGCAAACCAAGGATGAAAAAATACCCTAAATAGAAAGAATAGCTCTGCTTATGGCTATATTGACAATTTTGTAGAAATACAATTTTTCCTAAATAATTTAATCTAAATTTCAGAAGGAACCATGCCTAATTTTCTAGAGAGTAGAAGGAGAAGAGGGGAGAAAAACTTACAGATTTGAAAGATTCTGTTAAAATAACCTTACAATAAAGATAGACATTTATTGCTCTGTTTCTTGTCTGGAGTACCTTGAAGGACTCCAGTTTTCTATGTGTCAACCCTTCCAATCAATATCATCTTTGTAAGATGTCCAGTGTCACTGACAGTGAGTTGGACAGTCAGAAAAAAAGTTCCTAAATTTATAAATAAGTTGGTAAAACAAGACCAAGTGTCTATTTTGTGCCCGTGTCTTGTTGGGGTTGAAGTAAGACAAGACTGAGCGACTGTGGGTACTGTCTCCTAAAAACTTATCAACTGTACATCCTTGGATCTGGGGGGGAGAAATTGTCCCCCTCAGAACAGCTCAGCAATTTGTGTGTCCTCCTAGGTCCACAGCTAAGATTAAGTTTAAGTTTATAGGAATTATATGCCGCTCCTCTCCGAGGACTCGGAGTGGCTTATAACATAAAGAAACAACATATACTACTCAAAAAAATAAAGGGAACACTCAAATAACACATCCTTGATCTGAACAAATGAAATATTCTCACTAAATACTTTGTTCTGTACAAAGTTGAATGTGCACAACAGCGAAATGGATTGTGAAATGGATTGTCAATCAATGTTTCTTCCTAAGTTTGATTTCACAGAAGTTCGATTTACTTGGAGTTATATTGTGTTGTTTAAGTGCTCCCTTTATTTTGTTGAGCAGTGTATATTGAAATTCAAATAATTAAAATTCAAAGTTACAACTAAAAACTAAAGAACCAATTAAAATACATACATAACCATGCAATCATCAAACTCACTACACATTCATCGGCCAGGGGGGAGAATCTAATGACCCCAAGCTTGGCAGCATAAGTGAGTCTTTAGACTCTTACAAAAGGCAAGGAGGGTGGGGACAGTACGAATTTCCGGGAGGAGCTGATTCCAGGTCCCATCAACTAAACACTGAACTGGTCACCGCACCTCAAGAAGGATATAATGGAACTTGAAAAGGTGCAAAAAAGGGCAACAAGAATGATAAAGGAAATGGAGCACCTCCCTTATGATACCAGGTTGCAACGCCTTGAAAAACAGCGTTTAAGGGGTGACTTGATCAAAGTGTATAAAATCATGCATGGGATAGAAAAGGTGGATAGAGAACAATGCTAGGACAAGGGGGCACTCCCTAAAGCTCATAGGTAAGAGAGGACAAATCAAGGGAAATATTTATTCACCCAGAGGTCGTGACAGCTGTCAGCCTTGATAGCTTCAAGGCAGGATAAGACAGATTTATGGATGCCAAGTATATCGGTGGTTATTGAAACGGATGTCCATGTGCCGCCTCTATGTTGGTTGAGGCAGGCAGGATTCCCTTAAGTACCATTTGTTGGGGGTCAGGGGAAAGGGAGGGTCTTGCCTTCTCTTTCTGCTCAAGATCCCCATGCAATTTTTAAACTGTTCTTCAAGCTTTTATGATGTTTTTAAATGTATTTGCTATATTCTTTTGAAAGCTTCCCAGAGTCCTTTGGGAGGTAAGTGGCATTAAATTAAATTAAACTCATGAGACATTTTCTTTTAGAATGGGCTGCCCTGTAAGCTGAAGAAAGTGATGGAGGTACCAGTAGAAGTGTCAAGTAGGACACAAGCCCTACTACCTGCAGCAAATTAAAGCATATTCACCTGGGTCATGCGCCACTCGGCATCGCTCCACATCCACTCAAGGGGACATGCCCCACTATTTTAGAAGCACTGCCTTAAATGTTGCAACACAGCATCTGGTGGAAATTAAGACTAATTAGATAGATAACCATTTGATAGAACAAAGTCATCTTCCCAGTATTTCCATATAATACCGGTGCTTGTTGCCATTGAAGGTTAAGATAGGTACAGTAAAAATCACTCCATCGTTAGTTTAGTAAGTTCTTGATTTTCACCTAATTCAGTACCATAGATTTGAATGCCCTTTCTATTGGGTATCTAAATCTTAATGCTGCAATCTAACTAGGTTAGTTAACAGCTAACACTGTAATCTAACTGGACTGGACCATTAAATCTAAAAGAAAAATGGCAGGGTTACTATGGCAAAGGCTTTGAATGACTATAAATAACAACAATTTACAAGAAATTGATTTCTTATTTCCCTTTAAAATTGAGTCTAGCTGCAGTTTTTCAGCTGAGCTGGCATTCCTGCTTAAAGCATTGCTTTCAAAGACATCTTTAAAAAAATTAATGCTTTTAGTTCTGGATTCTCTTCTTTTCGAGGACTCAGCACAACTGATTCTGAAGTGATAGCATCTTATTTACCTGAAGGAGTTGAAATCTGGCACTTAATGAAGGCTTTCTTAATCTCTTGGTAATTGAAAGCAGAGCAAGGAACTTTTTGGCATTATTGATATTGAAATGTCTGCATGTCGAATCTGTTATCTATAGTTCTGCTTGTTTCAAATATGAATATTATTTTTGGACAAAAATTTCCTAAACTTAATGTCAACCAAGTACACCCTTTATATTTAACATGTTTTATAAGTTTTATAAAGTGAGTAGCTAGAGACATTTTCTATCTTCTGGTTCTTCCCACTATTGTAAAGACCAATTCTTTACAACAGTATTTTAAAGAGAAGAAAAAGAGATGGAGATAATTTTTTTTTAAAGGATCCTCATGTAAGAATATAAAATAAACCTTGAGAGACTGAACTAAAAGTTCCATCTATCTGAAATTCCTGCTTTTTTTACATTGGTTTTACACTAGAGGCACCAATAGTTTTTGTGTTTATAATAATATATTTCTGCAAAACTTGGTGGATACTAGAAGACATTAGGTCTAACAGGATAACCATTAATAACTGCAAAAAAATAGTGAACGACCATTTTGTTTCCTAAGAAGTAAAATGGTAATACAGTGATACCTTGTCTTACAAACGCCTCGTCATACAAACTTTTTGAGATACAAACCTGGAGTTTAAGATATTTTTGCCTCGTCTTACAAACTATTTTCACCTTACAAACCCACCGCTGCCACTGGGATGCCCTGCCTACGGACTTCTGTTGCCAGTGAAGCACCCATTTTTGCGCTGCTGGGATTCCCCTGAGGCTCCCCTCAATGGGAAACCCCACCCCATCGCAAAAACAGAGGTCCGGAGGTGGGGTTTCGAGGATGCTGCGATTTCACTGATCCTCCCTTGCTGGGAAACCCCACCTCCGGACTTCTGTTGCCAGCGAAGCACTCATTTTTGCTATGCTGGGATTCCCATGGAGCATCGCAAAAACACAGAAGTCAGGAGGTGGGGTTTCCCATGGAGGGGAGCCTCAGAGGAATCTCAGCAGTGCAAAAACAGACGCTTCGGCTGGCAAAAGGGGTGAATTTGGGGCTTGCATGCATTAATCGCTTTTCCATTGATTCCTATGGGAAACATTGTTTCGTCTTACAAACTTTTCACCTTAAGAACCTCATCCCGGAACCAATTAAGTTTGTAAGACAAGGTATCACTGTATAATGAAAAATAGGATAACATAATATATAAAATATAATGTAAGCTCTAAGAAGACAAATGGAGAATGAAATGAAGATTCTGGAGTGGTTGAATTATCCCCATTTTGTCTTATTCTGCATTTCTTTAGAGCAGTGATTCTCAACCTGGGGGGTCAAGACTCTTTTGGGGATCGAACAACTGTTTCACAGGGGTCGCCTAAGACCATAGGAAAAGACAAATTTCCCATGGTGTTAGGAACTAAAGCTTTTATACTGGTGCCTTGGAACATATTTTTACAATCCAACCAATCAGGTGTTTACAATGGGGGTGTCCCTCTGACCTTCCTGCCAATCAGCTTAAAGCTCTATTAGGAGAATTGGCTCTAGACTTATGGTTGGGAGCTACCACAACATGAGGAACTGTATTAAGGGGTCGGGGCATTAGAAAGGTTGAGAACCAGTGCTTAGAGTCTTTCCTGTTCCACAACCAAAGTAGAATTAACCAAGGATTAATTTAGATGTTAAAAAAAAGACTAATTGGGGAAAAGAAGAATTTTTAAATGGCTGCCTTAATTTTTTCTATGCAGAAAGTCTGAGAGGTCCAAAATGTAGCTGCCCATCAAATCCATCCTGTTGCTCACAGAAGTATTTTCATTCTTTTCTGGTTCAAACTACTATGATCACAGGATAGCAACTTGATTTTAAACATGTTGAATTGTTCCTTCTCACAGCAATCTGAGATTTGACTGATATTTTATTTATTTATTTATTTATTTATTACTTAGATTTGTATGCCGCCCCTCTCCGAAGACTCGGGGCGGCTCACAACATGTAAAAAACAAATCATAAGCAATCAGACAATTTTAAAATATTTAAATATTTAAAAAACTCATATACTAACAGTCATACACACAGACATACCATGCATAAATTAAACGTGCCCAGGGGGAGATGTTTCAGTTCCCCCATGCCTGACGGCAAAGGTGGGTTTTAAGGAGTTTACGGAAGGCAGGAAGAGTAGGGGCAGTTCTAATCTCCGGGGGGAGTTGGTTCCAGAGGGCCGGGGCCGCCACAGAGAAGGCTCTTCCCCTGGGGCCCGCCAACCGACATTGTTTAGTTGACGGGACCCGGAGAAGGCCCACTCTGTGGGACCTAATCGGTCGCTGGGATTCGTGCGGCAGGAGGCGGTCTCGGAGATATTCTGGTCCAATGCCATGAAGGGCTTTAAAGGTCATAACCAACACTTTGAATTGTGACCGGAAATTGATCGGCAGCCAATGCAGACTGCGGAGTGATGGTGAAACATGGGCATACCTAGGTAGGCCCATGACTGCTCTCGCAGCTGCATTTTGCACGATCTGAAGTTTCCGAACACTTTTCAAAGGTAGCCCCATGTAGAGAGCATTACAGTAGTCGAACCTCGAGGTGATGAGGGCATGAGTGACTGTGAGCAATGAGTCCCGGTCCAGATAGGGCCGCAACTGGTGCACCAGGCGAACCTGGGCAAACGCCCCCCTCGCCACAGCTGAAAGATGTTGTTCTAATGTGAGCTGTGGATCGAGGAGGACGCCCAAGTTGCGGACCCTCTCTGAGGGGGTCAACAATTCCCCCCCCAGGGTGATGGACGGACAGATGGGATTGTCCTTGGGAGGCAGAACCCACAGCCACTCCGTCTTATCCGGGTTGAGCTTGAGTCTGTTGACACCCATCCAGGCCCCAACAGCCTCCAGGCACCGGCACATCACTTCCACCGCTTCGTTGACTGGGCATGGGGTGGAGATGTAAAGCTGGGTATCATCCGCATATTGATGATACCTCACCCCATGTCCTTGGATGATCTCGCCCAGCGGTTTCATGTAGATGTTGAATAGCAGGGGGGAGAGGACCGACCCCTGAGGCACCCCACAAGGGAGAAACCTAGGAGTCGACCTCTGGCCCCCCACTAACACCGACTGCGACCGGCCAGAGAGGTAGGAGGAGAACCACTGAAGAACAGTGCCTCCCACCCCCAGCCCCTCCAGCCGGTGCAGAAGGATACCATGGTCGATGGTATCGAAAGCCGCTGAGAGGTCAAGGAGCACCAGGACAGAGGATAGACCCCTGTCCCGGGCCCGCCAGAGATCATCCATCAACGCGACCAAAGCGGTTTCCGTGCTGTAACCGGGCCTGAAACCCGACTGCCGGGGACCTAGATAATCGGCTTCTTCCAAGGACCGCTGGAGCTGGAGTGCCACCACCTTCTCGACAACCTTCCCCATAAAGGGAAGGTTGGAGACTGGACGGTAGTTGTTAAGTACGGCTGGGTCCAGGGAGGGCTTCTTGAGGAGGGGGCGCACAAGCGCTTCTTTATAGAGTGATGGAAAAACTCCCCTCCCCAAGGAAGCGTTGGTAATCTCCTGGGCCCAGCTCCGTGTCACCTCCCTGCTGGCCGAAACCAACCAGGAGGGACACGGATCCAGTAAACAGGTGGCAGAACTCACAGCTCCAATGGCCTTGTCCACTTCATCAGGATATCAATAAAGGCTTTATGAAGCTGAATTGCAGTCTGGAAGAGTGAGAGAGAAAATGGCTCTTTGTCTTACAATTAGGTTCCAAAATTATATCCATCAATTTCAAAAAGGATAATCGAAACCTTAACTGAAGATTGGTAGAGATTTTTCACAGGATAAACCATGTTAATTTTTCTTTTTCTTGGCTAAAACAATACCGTTCAAAAGGGAGAAAAGGCCTCCACATGTTAAGACAACTTTCACACTTGTGGAGTGAGGACAAAAAGAACTTGTCTTTGATCCTTTGCATTGTGCGATGAAAACCAATCCCTGCAGGTACCAGGGAGTGGACCTTTAGGAGACTACAAGGGATTTAGTGTGCTTGGCAGCTCAGTCAACATGAACAGAGAGGCTTGTAGGTTTCAGTAATACGGGAATCACACATAGAATTGTGCTAGGGGAATTGTGCTTTACAGCTGAAACAAGGATGGATTTGGACTGACCAAAATGAAGGCATTCCAAGACAGATTGAGCAGCCAAGTATAAAGTGAAACAAACTGCTGCATGATACTTTTACAAAAGCATCAGCAGCTGCATCTTTCTCCAAGATGGGAAATTGTGAAGACTTGGTTTTATTTGTTTGTTTGTTTATTAAATTTCTATGCCACCTTTCTCCTTAGTCTCAGGGTGGATCACAACAAAAAATTTTTTTTTAAAAAAAGTAAGAAATCTAAATTAAAATACACTATAAAAACCCCAAGTCTTCGGAGAGGGGTGGCATACAAGTCTAATAAATAAATAAATTAATAAATAAATTCTTAAAATTAATCAATCACATTCATCCCATCATGCACCATACATTCAATCATTGGCTAGATCTAGATATTAAGGCTCAATGGCCCCAAGCCTTTCAACAGCTGGCTGGAGAATCCTGGGAATTGAAGTCCACAAGTCTTAAAGTTGCAAAGTTTGGGGACCCCTGCTCTGGAGGGAGTGCACTCCAAAGGGCCGGGCCACCACAGAGAAGGCTCTTCCCCTAGGCCCCAAGTGAGTTAGTGAGCAGCAGGCAGGTGGACAGGCATGGCAAGCATGGTGGGGATGGGTGGAGCAAGTGAGGAAGTGAGCAAACGGTGACCGGGGAAACGAGTGGAACCAGCATGGGGAGGAGCAGGTGGAACCAGCTCAAGGGCCTGGCTAGCCTGACATTATTCCTGGTTTGGAGAACCACTCTCTAATTTTACTACTGGTTCTATAGAACCAGTCCAAACCAGCAGAAACCCACCTCTGCTTATCACCTTTTGCAACCTTCTGACAAGCAAAGTTATTGGGCAATCCAGATTCACTTAACAACTATGTCACTAACTTAACAACTGCAGTGACTCACTTAAAAGCTGCGTCAAGAAAGGTCATACAAATGGGGTAAAACTCACTTACCAACTGTTTCATTTAGCAACAGAAATTTTGAATTAGATTGTGGTCATTAGTCAAGGGCAACTTTTAAAACATTTTATTTATGGGATCTAGCTTATGAGAAAGGAAAAAGTAATAGTGACTTAGAGCTTCTCCTTCACATACTTATTGGACACTTGGCAGTGGATTCATTTATAATGAATTATATAAGAGATGAAGGGATGCAATAGAGGAGATGATTTTAATATTATGCATCCACACAACCAATTAAAAGTGATACCAAATATCATTTATTACCATGCTCCTATTTTTATGCCTTAAGAATTATAATTTCTGCTTTCCCCAGCTCTTAAGAAAAACAAAACATGAATGATGGGAAGACCATTACTTGGAGGAATATATATATATACTGCATATATATAACAGATACCTCTGAAATTCCACTAAAATCCTTTATCAGTAGCACTCTTTCTCAATCTCCTGCTTATACAGTTCTTTTCCTAATAAACACTCTATCAGCAGGGTTTAAATTTAGCTTTGGCAATTCTATTTTTTTTTCTTTCAGAGATAAGTCCTACTTTTTCCTCCATGGGCAATTTAATAGTAAATCCAGTAGCATCAAGGAAATGAAGGGTCCTGTAATTATTTTCCTCTGGGCAGCAGGTCCTATCATTCAAGTCTTCAGGGTTCAATAGGCTAAGAAGCTGGGCTCAGAGAACCTGTGATGATAGAACTGTGAGTACATTTAAGGATAAAAGCAACAAGATACTTAACAGAAAAGAGATAAAGTTGCAGTCAGGCTGCTGTTAGAAGCCTGCATAGTTGTGAGATATTAAGCACTGTCTATATTACCAGACTAAGTAATATAGGGGAATAAAAAAAGTTCGAGAAAATTGTCCATGATATATTTCAAGTTACAGAAAATAACACATTAAACGAAGAACCACAAACTCATGCAATAAAGTCACTTGTAGGAGAGCAAAAGGAGTTCTTAAGTATTCAGAATGTTGGAATATAAATCCTTTTTGTTTTAATAGGGCTGCCACATTTGGATTGCAAAAATCCAGCTGATTTTTCCTTATCTCTTTGCATTTTTTATTGTCTGTCTTTTACAATCTGATTCCGATTGCCCTACTTCAAAGGACACGTTTATATTTTTCACAGAATTCCTTTAAACATGCCTGGAAAATGTTTTCAACAACTCTGTACACTGTTTCATAGATGTCTACAGGGTTTTTTTTTCAATTCTTAGAAATTTAGAGCTAGGAAATAGAAAAGGCTTCTCTGCATTTATTATTGCAAAACTATTAGTTATTTGGAAATGTACATTTATTCTCCCAATTACTACTAAACTCAAGACCTTATCTTATCCACACATTATTAAGAAGTAGATGTAGATTAAGCATGGAATATTATAATTAAATATGGTTATCTTTAATTAAAATGAGAGAGGGGGAGGGGGCAGAGGGGGAGGAAGGGGGAGAGGTATCTTTTGCCTGCAAAACTCACTGTTATCATTTTAAGTCTTTTTAATGAGTGTGTGTGTGTGTGTTTGTGTAAGTACACATTTACTTGCATGAAAATCCTCTTCATATACCATATTTTTCGGTGTATAAGATGCACCTTTTTCCTCCCTAAAAGGGGCTGATAATTTGGGTGTGTTTCATACTCTGAATGTAGCTTTTTTTTTCCCCCAGCACTATCTAGCTGCTAACAATCTTCGTAGCTCTTACCTTGCAGGCTCTTTCATTGTTTCTCTCTGCAAAGAATGTTTTCCAAGCCTTATGTCTTTGCAGGGGTTTTTTCATTACTCTAACTTGCCCTGAGTAAGTTTCTTTCCAGCCCTAACCAGGTGCAAACAAGTTTGCAAGCTCTTTCATTGTTACTCTCTTCCAAGAATGTATTCCAAACCCTGTCTTTATAGTTTGATATAACTTGTTCCAAATGTTTCTTTCCAGCCCTAACCAGGTGCTAATGATGTTCCCAGCTCTTACTGGCTTGCAAGCTCTTTCATTGTTACTCTCTCAGAATAAAAAATTTTAAGCCCTTAACCAGGCTGACCAAACTAAGGACACTAGCCAGATGAATACCTGGTAAGCAGATTCTTTTCCCTATTTTCCTCCCCAACAACTAAGGTGGGTCTTATATTCCAGTGCGTTTTATACACCATAATTTCTATTGCTATCATTGCACTGCTTATTTTTCTTTTGTTATTCTCTTTCATTTTCTAAATAGAATCTGAAGAGAGAATTCATTTTTGGTTTCTACGTTCTAGTTTGCTGGGTAACATAGAAATCCTAGTTTCTACATCATTGCGAAGAAACCAGGAATAGGTTTAGTTGTTTCTGAAGAATTGAGCAGAACTATGTTGTTTGTGAATATGTTAAATACAGTAGAACCCCGACTTACGAGACTAATTGGTTCCGGAAGGAGGCTCGTAAGTCGGAACGCTCGTATGACGAAACATTGTTTCCCATAGGAAACAATGTAAAGTCAATTAATCCGTGCAACAACAAAAAAACCCGCTGCCGCCGAACGCTAACTTCCGCGTTCGGCTTCAGGAGACAGCTGCGAAGCGGCGCGGGTGTTTTAAAACATCGCAGCTGGCCTGGGAGGCTCGGGGGCAAGCCCCCGAGCCCCCCAGGCCAGCTGCGATGTTTTAAAACACCCGCGCCGCTTCGCAGCTGTCTCCTGAAGCCGAACGCGGAAGTTAGCGTTCGGCTTCAGGAGACAGCTCCTTGGCGCTCGTATCCCGAATGTGAGCTCGGGAGGCGAACAAAAATGTCGCTCCCCTCCCAGCTCTTATCTCGAGTAGCTCGTGAGTAGAGCTGCTCGTATGTCGAGCTTCCACTGTATAGGAAAGGTTTATTTAAGAATAATGAATGTTGAGAATTTGGGAACTGCCTTATAAATCAGTTGGGACTTGCAGACTCCCAGAATCTCAAAAGATTTTGAGCAATTCCTAGCACACAAGCAGTTGCTTCCCCCCACTGCCTCAACTTCCAATTTTCATTGCCAAACGAACCAGATTATACATGTCTAATTTGGGCACACTGTACATTGAGATTTTCAAGAATAAGGATGGAGAAGAAAGAAGTTTGTTTCACAGAATGCTGTTTCCCCTATTTTGAACAAACTGTAAAAAAAAAACCCACTGAGTTGAAAAATTCATCTCAGGAGATCCTCATGTCATCAGGGATTTGTTGGATAACTTTTTAAAGTCTTTCAGAAGGTCAGGAAAATAAGCTGTGACCCCAACATGTCAAAAATTGTCCACCTCTTACATAAAGTATATTCTTACTAGCCCATCTTCCATGATGAGCTTCATGCAATAAACAGAATACAGTATTGTCAACAAATATTGATTCAATCCAAATGTCAATTCTTTTTCTCCATGTTCACACTCAGGATCTAGTAGCACTTCAGATAAAAATACTATCTACCGTATAATTCTTTGAACTTTACCTTATGGCAACCTTAAGTTTTTGAAATTTATTGTTATTTTTTGGCTTGTTCCGGCCCTGAATTCTTACAGTTGAAACATGGCAATTTCTTCCTTTTTTTCCCCCATCAACATAAGTGATGAAAATTCTTATTATCATAACCATATTGTTATTGTTTTCTCCTACAAAGAACCTAGTTAGTGATTTTAAAATCTCCAAATTATGTATTTCTTCCTTCCCTTCATGGCATTGGACCAGAATACCTCCGGAACCGCCTTCTACCGCACGAATCCCAATGGCCGATAAGGTCCCACAGAGTTGGCCTTCTCCGGGTCCCGTCGACCAAACAATGTTGTTTAGCGGGCCTTCTCTGTGGCGGCCCCGACCCTCTGGAATCAACTCCCCCCAGAGATTAGAACGGCTCCCACCCTCCTTGTCTTTCGCAAGTTACTCAAGACCCACCTATATCTCCAGGCATGGGGGAATTAAGACATCTCCCCCAGGCTTCCTTATATTTTATGTTTGGTATGTATGTGTTGTATGGTTTTTAAATTGTTGGGGGGTTTTAATGTGATTTTATTAGATTTGTTCCATTATTATACTGTTTTTATTGTTGTTGTGAGCCGCCCCGAGTCTTCGGAGAGGGGCAGCATACAAATCTAATTAATTGAATTGAATTGAATTTTTAATTTAGCTTCCTCTTCAATTCTTCCTTCACAATTCTTCCTCAGCATGGCGGGAGGGGGAAGGGAGGTGGATGAGGGGAATAGTGACAGTGGGTGGAGCAAGAAGAGACCATTTTTAATTCCTCACCTAAGTACAGCCATATTACACTAACCTTCCATGAGCTGCACTGGCTTCCAATCAGTATCTGGGTGTTGATTATTACCTATAAAGCCCTACATGGCTTAGGACCAGACTATGTATGGGACCGTCTTCTACCATGTAGCTCCGAGCAACCGATTAGGGCCCACAAGGTTGGCCTTCTCCAGGTTCCATTGACTAGGCAGTGTCAGTTGGTGGAGCTGTGGAGGAGGGCCTTCTCTATGGCAGTACCAACTCTCTGGAACCAACTACCTCTGGTGATTTGTACTGCTCCCACTCTACTGGCTTTCCAGAAAGCCTTAAAGACCTGGCTTTGCTGGCTGGCTTGAGGCCATTGAATAATTGTTACATCTTTCTGCTCTGGCCATAAAAAGTGTGAATATTTGATTAAGGGGTTTTAATATGGTATTTTTATATTAATGATGATATTTTGTTGTATACCCACCAAACTCCTTTGGGAGTTGGCGGTATATATATAAATAAATAAATAAATAAATAAATAAATAAATAAATAAATAAATAAATAAATAAATAAATAAATAAATAAATAAATAAATAAATACATAAATACATAAATAAATAAATAAACAAACAAACAAACAAACAAACCTAGGATCAAATTTGCAACCAGAAATAAATATAATGTATGATTTAACCTTCCATAAAAAAAAAAATTTCTTCCCAGAGATTGGAATGAAATGGAAAAGTGGTTGTATGAGTTTGTTTTAAATCCACAGTTTACAGATTTTTATTTTCTTATTGCACTGAAATGTTACTCTGGTCGATTCTAGTATTAAATTGTTCTCCTTGAAATCTTAAAAATGAAGAACTGTTAAACTGGAAGTCCTGATTTTGTTGCTTACCTGCTGTGTGTCTGTCTTGACATTTTGCAGTACTGTGGCTTAAGTCATCATCCCTGCTAATCATGTGTCATGCTGTACTTATAGGACTTAAGAACGATTTTCAGCAAAAGACACGCAAGAAGCAATTTTAATGGTTAGCCCAGGCATGTGAGTATTTTCCACTGTATTTTCATCTTTCAGTGGATCTGTTCTAGAAATATTCAACTCAAAATAAATATATTAAATCACGTTGTATAAGGGGGATTGATTTAACTGCTTGATTGCTGTTTTTCCTTATTGTTTCATTATTACCCTTTCTTGCTTTACTGATGTTGTTCTTCTTTATCCAAGAGAGTCAAGAAAGAATGGTTATTGCAGAATGGTGTCTGCAGAATCCCATCATTTTTGTCAAAATGATTTTTTTAAAAACCCACATATACAAAAAGGATAGACGTAGTGGGTTTACATGGTAATTTTATCATGTCCTTTTTGAGTAAATAGATACTTCACCAGAAGAGCCCTTCACTCCTCCACTCGAAATAGAATACCCTATGAGACTAGACTTTCAATCCTGGGCCTAGAAAGTTTAGAACTAAGATGCCTTAAACAAGATCTAAGTATTGCCCACAAGATCATATGCTGCAACATCCTGCCTGTCAGCAACTACTTCAGCTTCAACCACAACAACAAATGAGCACACAACAGATTTAAACTTAATATTAACCACTCCAAATTTGACTGTAAAAAATATGACTTCAGTAACCGAGTTGTCGAAGCGTGGAACTCATTACCGGACTCCATAGTGTCATCCCCAAACCCCCAACACTTTACCCTTAGATTATCTATGGTTGACCTATCCAGATTCCTAAGAGGTCAGTAAGGGGCGATTACAAGTGCACTAGAGTGCCTTCCGTCCCCTGCCCTATTGCTCTCCTATATCTCCTATACCTTTCTTCTATTCCTATATCTCTTCTTCTATTCTTTCATTGATATGTTCTATTACTATATCTTCTTTTCTATTATTTCTTAGATATATTTTACTATGAGTATCTCCTCTATAACCTTCATCATGTATTTTACTATGTGTATATAGATATATACCCACTAAAACCCTCATTGTGTATTGGACAAAATAAATAAATAAATAAAATAAATAAATGCCATTTCTTTATCCTCTTTTATATTACCCTATTTTATAGTTTGTATTTTTTATTTTTTAATCTAAATAATAATAATAGGTGTATTTCCTTATTGACCTCATTAACCAGACTTGTAAAGAGAGGTGCGGCATTCAAATCGAATATATCTAATCTAATCTAATCTACTGTTTTTCAGTAGCGGGTTTCACTTATCTTTGCTGCTAATTTGGGAATGGGATCGTTCGGGCGCGGGTGCGCATTTTGTGCATGCACAACACTTCTGCAAATGCACAAAGCATTTTCGATGATGTTCGGGTGGGTGGGCGGAGTCTTCTGCCACTGCCGCTACCTGTTTGCTGAACCGGTGCAAACTGGTAGCAACCCACCACTGCTGTGTTTACAAAAAAAGGAGTAAATTATTTCCCTGCATTTATACATCACAATGTTTAACACCTTGCCATTTCCTTGTTCCCTCAACTCAATATGTATTTTCCCAGATGAAGCAAACTTGCGTGCACCTAGAATTGTGTTGCTTTCATAGCACTAAATGGGTCATCCACACAAAATAAATAGGTCGGAATGTGATCTCTCACATGGCAGGACACATTACTTTACACTAAATTTGCCAGATTTCTCAAAAGGAAGGTGACAAACTTATAGCAAGCAAGCGGTAATATGAAGGATGATATATCATGATCTAGAGTCATTTCATGAGCAAAAAGAAATGTAGCACTAAACTCGGTTTAGATGGTAGTTGTGGGATATTTAGTGTTTCATATGAACACATAAAATACAGCTATATGCAATGGTGAAAAGTGTCAGAATGTTGATTCAACACTAGGCTGCTGTCTCTCATTATAGAAACATAGAAACATAGAAGACTGAAGGCAGAAAAAGACCTCATGGTTCATCTAATCTGCCCTTATACTATTTCCTGTATTTTATCTTACAATGGATATATGTTTATCCCAGGCATGTTTAAATTCGGTTACTTTGGATTTACCAACCACGTCTGCTGGAAGATTGTTGCAAGGATCTACTACTCTTTCAGTAAAATGATATTTTCTCACGTTGCTTTTGATCTTTCCCCCAACTAACTTCAGATTGTGTCCCCTTGTTCTTGTGTTCACTTTCCTATTAAAAACACTTCCCTCCTGAACCTTATTTAACCCTTAACCATTATGTACCACGCAGAGTGTTCTCCTAAAAGACATATACAGTATAGGATCTTACCAGCCCTCATTGCACTTCTGTTGTTTGTCGAATGAGCACCTGAAATTAATTTTTCTCAGTTCATACTCCAAAATGATTCTTGGTTTTAAATTACTCAGATGTGAGAGTGGTGAAAGTTGGCAGAGTTATCTATATGTACTGTATGCATGATTCTAAGCTGAATGCTACAGTCTTGAGTACAACATTTGAAATTTTATTACACATAGATTGAACATTCATTTTAGATTACTACAAATGTTTTTTTAAATACTGAATTTTTTAGACAACCCTCCCAGAAAGGTCAGTGATTATTTACTTATCTAAGTTTATCAGAAGGTGAATTGAAGCTACTAATTGAAGCAGAGAGGAAAATGATATTTTAATATTTTTACATTTCAAGATGTGAAAAAATAATTTTCCTCTTCTGTCTAGAAACATTTAATGAAGCTTTCTGTCTGAAAAACCTTTGTTACAAAGATTGCAATAAAAAACCATCCCTGGGGGGAAATATAAGCAAGCAATAGTTCCTACTATGGGAAATAGCAATTAAGGTGCTATTTCCCATAGTAGGAACTAATAAGAAAGGAACAAGATGTTTCAGCAACCAATTACATGACTGCAACATTTAGATTAGGATGTTTATTTTTGTGATAATTAATTCATAACTAAAAGTTGAACTAATTGCATTTTATGTTCTTTTCTATTTGAGGTTTGTTATGTTGTCCATATATAACATGAAAAATTGCAGTTCTAAAATTAGATTATAAAAAGGTTTTGCTTGACTTTGAAAAGACTTAATTTACCACAGCAACTTTTTATATGGCACAAAAAGCAATCTGCATAGAAGTACAAACTTTATTAAATGATAGTATTCTACAAATCAATCTATTTTATTCTTATGTTGTCTTTCTCTATGTAGCATGAATCAAACAATACAAGATATGGACCATGATTAAAGTTTAGTATATAATGGTACTCAGTTAGGTCATCAATCATACTTGTGTCACCACAGTTTGAAAGCTACCCAAGGGAAAATTGATTCAGGATAAAGAATAGGATTTGTGATACATGTTATTCTTTGATGAAAACATCTCAGAAGACATTCATGGTCATTGTAGATGGCACCAGTATCTCATAACAGTTTTGAGAAAGTGTTCTCATCCTCTCGTTAACTATTTCTGAAAGTTTCTATTAATTCCTTCATTCACACATTAACTGCTGTTTGTAGCTCTGTAACATTCTTAGTTATAGTGTACACAAGTTGCCTATTGACAGACTCCTAAATCCCAGCAAAGGAGAAAATGTATATTGGAACTAAACAAGTATGAACAATTTCAGGAATTGGGTATGTCTAGTCCAGAAGTGGGTTCCTTCACCCAAACTGGTAGCGACCTGCTGGTGACATTATAGAACCAGTTTGGCTGGTGCTGGTCTGTGGGCACCGTCATCTTTTTAGAAAAAAAATAATTAAAATTTAATTTTTATTTTAATTTTTTTTCCTCCTGAGCACACACAGAATCGAGTTTCCAGCATTGTGCATGTGGTTGCCATCTTGTTTTTGGCTCCCCCTCCCCCATATTTTGGGCACTGTGCATGAGGCACATGGCACAGGAGGAAGCAAACCGGCAGTGAAACCACCCCTGGTCTTGTCTAATGAAAAGAAGGACTAGGTGTGACCTAGCAATATTCCAATATTTGAGGGACTAAATCCAAGAAGAGGGTTTTTCAAAGCACCAGAAGGTAAGACAAGAAGTGATGGATGGAAACTAATTAAGGACAGAAGCAACTAAAGAGAAATTTCCTGACAGTGAGGACAATAAACCAGTGGAATGGCTTGCCTTCAAAAAGGGCAGATCCTCCATCATTGAAGGTTTTTAAAAAGAGACTTGACAGTCATTTGTCTGAAATGGTACTGTGTCTTCTGCTTGAGCAGGGGTTTGATTAGAAGAACTTCAAGGTCTCCTTCAAGCTTTATTATTCTGTTATTCTATAATTTATATAAATTACTGATGATTGATACCACACCTGCAGATTTACCAGATGTTTAAATTATTGATGGAACTGGGAGAAAATCCTATTATCTAATCCTAGACTATTGACCAGAAAAACATCATGTATTCAAGTTCTAAAGCCTTTTTAGTGTTCTGCCGGGCTCTCTGGTAGGAGCCTCCCGAAAATTCAAGGGTACAAATTTCAGACACACACACGTTTGAAAATTCAAAACAATGTTCTTTATCACAAAATTCAAAATAAACTAAGCACTCTTTTTGTTTTGCAAAGAGCATTCATCTCAAAACAACCGGGTAGTCTGTACAATTTCCCTTAAGCAGTCATTAAGTACTTAGCTAGCAGCTGTGAAGAAACTTCACATCCCTTTTTCTTCCAATGAAGTGACACACACACACACACACACACGTTGCTCTGCTTTGGTTTCAAAGGCGTGAAAAATCAACAAAGTCCAGAAAACAGCAACACAAGATTCCTGAAGAACTGCGATCAGATACTCTTTCACAACGGCCAAACCCACACGCAGCAGCCCTAATTACTGGAGGCTGGAGCCCCACCCAAACAAAGGTGGCCTCTCTTATCTCCTATAATATGTCCTTACTTGGTCTCTTCTGCGCATAATTCTGCGCTTGCGTGGGTCCAAGACGTCTTCATCCGAATCAATGGAAGATAAGGGAGATTGACTGCCTGGGCTGTGTGCCAAGCCCCCCTCTTCCAAGTCACTCCCACCTTATTTGTTTGTTTGTTTGTTTGTTTATTTAGTCCAATATACCATAATACACAATGAAGCTTATAGAGATATAGTAGAGAAAACATAGGAGATATAGGAGAGACTATAGGACAGGGGACGGAAGGCACTCTAGTGTGCTTATGTACGCCCCTTACTGACCTCTTAGGAGTCTGGATGTCCTAATCTACAAAAAACTCAATGGCACCCTAGGACACAACGTCTACCGCAAGAAAATACACACCAACCACTACCTAAATGTACATTCCCACCACCATCCTGCACAGATCATTTCCATAGCCAAAACTCTCATATCTAGAACCAAATGCCTAGCTGAAAAAGACCACTTGAAAATAATTTCAAAAATTATTAATTTCCAATGGATTCGAAAGAAAAACAATTACCAACTTAATCCAAAGAGAGAGAGACCCAAAAAAACCAAGGCACAGAACAGGATAATGGCATCGCTCTCTTCCCTTACATCAAAGGCACCACAGATAAAATCAGCAAAGTTCTCCAGAAACACAATATCCAAACAGCCTTTGCCACTAACCAGAAAATAACATCCTGAAGATGACAAGTGAGATCTCATCGAAACATCGCCAAGATATGATCAATCTTACATGGCAAAATGAACACACCAAGATCTACACACACACTCACTCACTCTCTCTCTCTCTCTCTCTCTCACACACACACACATACACACACATATTTGCTTTTGTAGATTTTTACGTGTATATGTATGTAGATTGTTGTGAGTTCAAGTTTTTTCCCATGTAACTTATTCAGGCTGAAGTTATTGGCTTCTGCTGCTCTGAGTATGGTATGTGTTCAGTATACTCAGAGAAGCAGAAGCCAATAACTTCAGCCTGAAGATGGTGAATGTGGTTTCGCCAAAACGTCGCAGAGACACTCAAAATATTATATAGGAAAAAACCCGAACTTACAACAATCTACATATACATACATACATACATACATACATACATACATACATACATACATACATTACACACACACATACACATTCAGTTAGGGTCAGTGACGAGCTATCAAAATTTTTACTACCACACTGTGGCCGTGGCTGATGCACTTTGTTTCAACATCTTTTGTTGCAAATTGTACTGCAGGCCACTGAAGCTGACTGTAGATCTGTAGGTCAGCGGTTCAAATCTCATCACCGGCTCAGGGTTGACTCAGCCTTCCATCCTTCCGAGGTGGGTAAAATGAGAACCCGGATTGTGGGGGCAATATGCTGGCTCTGTTAAAAAGTGCTATTGCTAACCTGTTGTAAGCCGCCCTGAGTCTAAGGAGAAGGGTGGCATAAAAATCGAATACATAAATAAATAAATAAATTGGGTGCTCTGGGGTGGAGCTCCACATTTTGCTACCGAAACTGCATTCCTGACCGTTCCCATAGGAGCCCATCACTGGTTAGGGTAGAATAACAAATGGAAAAGTTATTATTTCAATGATGCCTATTTGATAATAATACAGTATTAGTATGCAAGTAGCAAGCTCTTAGTTAAACCGTATGAATTGAAGGTGAATATATTTAGCTGCATATTCTGATTGTTATTTATTGCAGCTGCAAAATCTGTCAGAGACTTTTAGAGCATGAAATAGCACAGAGACTTGACTATAATTATTGATAAAGAAACAGTTATTAAAGTATGCCAAAGCGAAAAATTTCTAAAGGAATTATATAAGGAATTATATAAAAAACACCAGTATATAGGGTAATATAGGGTAGCTACCCATTTACTTATCTAATCTTCAACATAGCATAGATTGTATATGATTGTATCTCAAACGTATAAAATGTAATGGTTTGGCTTCAACATTTTGATTATTCTTATCACAAGTTGCATTGCCTAATATGCAGTGTTCCCTCTATTTTTTGGGGGGGGGTGGGCAGAAAAGTATAGTGTCTGAACGGCAGTCCCTTCAGGACTGGGCGGCACAGAAATAATAAACAAACAAACAAACAAATAAATAAAAAACCCACCCTGTTTTGCCTCAGAGAATTTCAAAATAAAATACTGTACTGTGTGTCTATAACAGTGAGCTCATAATAGGGCAACTCTATCAATATCAAAATGCCACTTAAATAGTTGAGCTAGTTTCAAACTAGATTTTGATTTTCTTTCTCTCTTCCTTACTCCCATTCTTTTTCTTTCTCTTTTCCTTCCTCTCTTTTTTCTATCTGTTTCTCTCTCTTCCTCTCTCTCTCCTTCCCTCTCACTCTTTCCCTCTCGGCTTCTGGGCAGGTTTGGAAAACTCTGAGTTGATGATGATTTTTAAGTGAGCGATTGCTCACTGCTCAGCTTAGAGGGAACTATGCTAATATGAGTTCTATTTAGATTGTAAGCACATACAACCTAAAATTAATGTGATGCGTTACTAATTTAAGGATGATATTTTCTTTATTTTTGTGGTTGACACCCCATGAATTCTGCTTCGTTTTGTTTAGCATTATCAGATTTTCTGTTATTTATGTTTCGGGAGGAAAGAAAAATGATTTATTTGCATCCTTTTAGTTTTTAGCACATCTTGAAATCTGGTAGTTAGTATGACTGACTTTAACATTGTACTGCACACCCAGCTGCTTATAAATCCTATTCAGTCCAATGTGATTCATTTCTGAAACACATTAATAAAACTGAACTATATCTTAGGACTGGTTTTAACCTACAGAATTTGAGAGTTGCCTATTTTGCTTTCCTGGATTTTTGCCATTTTATTTTACATTGGGTTTTTAGTTTTAGATAATGCTGCAATAATAAAACAGTTACTGCTGCAGCCTTGTGATAAAAGTTGGACAATCATCAGCTCAGTAATGATATTCATATTTTTTTCCTCTCCTTCTAAATTGCAACATGATCCTGCTCATTTCAACTAATGAAAATAATAAAATGATTGACAGTTTTATTATGGCACAAACTCACTGTGCTCCCAATCACAAAATTGGGGAAGCAGTCATAGTCCTGTGAAGTGTATGATTAAGATTATAGATACATAATATACTGATTGGGCTGGACTCAGTCAGGATCCTCAGTTCAATGAGCATCTTAATAAATCAAAATTAAGCATGTTCATACATATTTTAACATTCAGGTTTTTAAATACTTTGTCACTTTATTTTTGGATCTGGAAAATAGTGGAAGAACACAAAACAAAGAAGACACAGAAAAAAGACAATACACTTTACCTCTTAATAAAATATATTCCATGGTTTTTTTTTACTATTTTATTAGAGTATTTGTTTATTTTGTAATATGCTTGCTGGCTTTCAAGCTGATTTTTCCTCTGCACAACTAATGGAATAGCCAGCATGTGCTGTCAAAAACAAATCCACAGTAGTATCTAATGGGATTTAGTTAAAAACAAAAAGTAAATTTGGCAGTTGTGTCCACAGCTGTCAATTAAACATAAACAGTATGTAACAGGGGAGAAAGTTAGAGAAAACTTACTTTTGAAAGTCCTTTTGAACCATTATTCTCAAAATACGGCCACTGAGCTCTCCGGTGAGAGGTAGGAAATAGGATTCAGGAGAAGAAAAGGGATTTTATTGTCCTCAGCTGAAAGTTTCTAAATGAAGCAAAGACCTTTCTGAACAGAACACATTTCAGGTGATGGATTAAAATATCCAAAGCCTAGAAAACTGGAGCCATCAAAGTAAAATTCCCAGGAAGCAGAATTTAACAGTATTTGATGGATCAATATTTCTTTACCTTTATATCTGCTTAAATTCTTTTTCTCTTTGTTTGCTCAGACGTTTTACATGTTTCCAAGCATTCATCTGCGTATTTCAGCCTTGTGTAACTTGCTATAGTTAAATTATTTGCTCAAATTTTTAATGACAAGGAAAATATTTTTTCTTTGAGACTTTGGTGTTCTTATAACATAGCTACAGCTATCAGTACTGGATTGCAAAGATCTGTATATCTGTAATGCCTTCTAATAGATTTTTAATAGCCCAAATTTAGCTTCACAAATTTAACTCTAATTAAAAAGATGTTTCTCGTTATAATTGTTGTAGGAGATAACTCTATTAATATGTGACAGCTGAAAATGACAGGTCTGGTAGCAACGTTTCAGGCTAATAAATCTGATTAAAAAGCTGGAGCGTTTATTAAACTACAGCTTCCTTCATCAGGTGTGCGTATGTGTTTATTCATTGACCTATGTTCCCTTGATTACACAACCAGGACAGATGATAAATTTGTTCCAAAATTCATAGAATTCATGACGTGTTTAAAAAGGTGACCATTTTTGCAAATATTAATGAAAGCACTTCACTATCTTTCATATATTCAAAGAATATCATTATGTTCCATCAAGTCTTTTTCTAAGTGTTTCTTTATATTTCGGTGTATAGTCTTAAACAGGGGTGGGCAATCAATTTTGCCATGTGGCCGCATGAGAAATTGGGATGGTTTTAGAGGGCCGGACTAATATAATTAACTCAGTTCTACCCTCTTCCTTGTTTTCTTTCTCCCAAATTACACCCCCCCCAATACACACACACACACAAAGAGCAAAAACCTCCCCCCTGTTCCTTATTTATTTATTTGCCCCTCCGCTCTCCTCTCCCTCCTCCCTTCACTTCCTCACTCGCGCTGCCCCTCCCCAGCAGCCCACACCCCCACTCCCGGCTCGCCGCATTATCACAATAACACTCACTTATGGCACAATAACACCCAATATGGCATGAAGCCGCCCGCCCGCCTTTCTTCTCTCTGTGTCGGCCGGCCGCCACCTCCCCCAGCAGCCCTCCGCCCTTGCATCCTATACTCTGGGCTGTTGTCCCCCCCCATCTCAGCTGCCCAGCCTGTTCCTGCCGCAGTTAGGCTGCTGCTGCTGCTGCCGCCCTGAACCTCAGCAACTGCTCCCCCTCCCAACCTGTTGCCTTTTGTCCAGCACCACAGAGAGGAGAGAGCCATGAGGAAGGAGTGATTGTTGCTTTCCTGCGGCAAAACAGGACTAAAAAGGGCAATCCCAATTTGTCCCACGATGGTGGGGCTCTAAGAGAGCCTTGTTGGTGAGTGTTTTTTGTCCTGTTCATTCAAGGCGCTTGTTCCCCTCCACCCACTCTATGGCTTCCACCTCCAGGAAACTGGTCACAGATAGCAGGTGGGCCGGTCACAGACAGTGGGCAGGCCGGGTGTGGGCTGTGGGCCGCCCCTTGCCCAAGTCCGGTCTTAAAGAATGTTTGTTTATTTCTCTTTCTTTACCATGCTATCATACATTTAAGCAGTTGTCATTTGAAGTCTCTTGAATTTTGGTTTTGCTCTTATAGTAGTTTCACCAGTTTCACAGATAACTATAAATTGACTTCCTGTCAGGTAAATACCAATATACAGATTTGTTGCAGTTAAATTACTAAACACAGGAAATTATTTTTAACGTGTCAAGGTTTTACACATCATACTTGTTTAATTATGATTTATTAAATAGATAACTGCTAAGGCACAATGACAGGTTTCATGAAGCCAAGACCAAGCACACCATTAATATTTATTAATGTAATATGGATTAATGTAAAGGTTATACACTTGGAGGATTTATAATTTGCCATTTGGTGGCTGTCCAGACTTGTGCTGTATATCTGGTAACTCCAACCCAAGCTGAAAAATTATTATTCTCTGACTAAAGGCTAAAAAAAAGTTTAGTAAAATACAATAGATAAATATAAATTGTTGATATACAAATCCAAAGTACATTAGTAATTTTTACAATTACTATTAATAATTTTATCTATATCAATTATCTCCTTCTCAGCTCTAACATTGAACGTAAAGATATAGAACATTCCATTAAGCTTCAATATGTTTGTCCTCCAAATAAAAAAAGTATTCATATAGACACAAGAACAGTTTTTCCCTGAATGCCATCACTCTGCTAAATCCTTTAAATCCCCTCCACAGTCAAGCTATTTAAATCTGCATTACTATTACTACTAGTTTTTTCTCAGCATTCCTATCACCCATCTCCTCTCACGTATGACTGTATGACTGTAACTTGCTGCTTGTAGCCATAAGATTTCTATTCATATTTATTGTTTCCTGATTGATTATTTGACCCCTATGACAATCATTAAGTGTTGTACCCCTTGATTCTTGACAAATGCATATTTTATTCAGTGAAGGGTTACGAATCGGAATGCTAAATTGTGCTCGCCTCCGTGGCTCGTAAGTTCTTTATTAATTAATTAATTAATTTATTAGATTTGTATGCCGCCCTTCTCCGTAGACTTGGGGAGGCTCACAGCATACAATTGAACAATTCATGACAAATCTAATAAATTTAAAAAACATTTAAAAACCCCATTATTAAACCAGACATACACACAGACATACCATACATAAATAGTATAGGCCCGGGGCATGGGGCGAGAATACCTCAATTCCCCCATGCCTGACGGCAGAGGTGAGTTTTACGGAAGGCAAGGAGGGTGGGGGCAGTTCTAATCTCCAGGGAGAGCTGGTTCCAGAGAGTCGGGGCCGCCACAGAAAAGGCTCTTCCCCTGGGACCTGCCAGATGACATTGTTTAGTCGACGGGACCTGGAGAAGGCCAACTCTGTGGGACCTAATCGGTCGCTGGGATTCGTGCGGCAGAAGGCAGTCCCGGAGATATTCTGGTCCGATGCCATGAAGGGACCAGCGCGATTTTGCTGCAGCACCTATGGAGGTAGCAAAATTGTGCCCGTGTTTCAGCGAGGTTTTACCTACAGCTCCACGCACAATTTTGCTACCTTCATAGATGCAGCAGCAAAATCGTGCTGGTCCCACAAGAACTTATGAACCATGGCGGTGAGTGCAATTTAGCGTTCCGGCTCGTAGCCCACCACTGATTTTATTTTATGTACAGTGAGAGCATATGCACCAAAGACAAATTCTTTGTGTGTCCAATCACACTTGTCCAATAAAGAATTCTATTCTATATAATTATTAAAATAGAAGAACATTGCTTTTGTTATGCCAATGACAGGATGCTTTAATATTTGTCATTAGATAAAAAGAATGGTTATCGTTTCAATAGGATATTTTGAGGATTCTACTTAAAATATGTAGCAACTTTCTAGAATATATCTTTATTCTTTTCCTGTTAATTGTCATTATCTATGATAGTTACAATTAATACAATGGCATCTTTGTAGCATCTTTAAATTATTTTTA
This sequence comes from Erythrolamprus reginae, assembly GCF_031021105.1. Classification (NCBI taxonomy): domain Eukaryota; kingdom Metazoa; phylum Chordata; class Lepidosauria; order Squamata; family Dipsadidae; genus Erythrolamprus; species Erythrolamprus reginae. Next base: position 221,961,438 of record NC_091952.1, read on the forward strand.
AAATTACACTTTTAAATATTGTTGAGACATGTTGATAATCAATTAACCCATGATATATCACACTATTCATTAAACTGTTTGATTTTGAAAGTTCCTATTGCTTGATATTTACTAACCCTTTACACAAAAACCTAACAGAGCAGAGCTTTATGTTATGAACTTTCATGCTTGCTTTCATGTGGGAAGCATAGAGGTATTTCCAAGTTGAAAGGCATAGCTGATGACATCACCTTGGCCAGGGGACACCTGGTTGAAGGCTTCATTCATGTCCCTGTTAAGTTGCCCACCAAAGTAGCACCATCTATCCAGTGTTCCTTCTAATGTTTTTTTGGGGTGGGCGGAAAAGTATAGTGTCTGAGCGGCAGTCCCTTTGGGACTGGGTGGCACTCTTTCCCTCTCACTCTTTCCCTCTCGGCTTCTGGGCAGGTTTGAAAAACTCTGAGTTGATGATGATTTTTAGGTTTAGGTTTAGGTTTAGGTTTATTGGATTTATATGCCGCCCCTCTCCGCAAACTCGGGGCGGCTCACAACAATAATAAAAAACAGTACAGTACACAATACCAAATCCAATGCCCACCCATCCAGATTCCAATTGAAATTAATAATCTCATAAAAAACAGTATATATAAAAAACAGGCACACAGTCAATCAATCAACAAAACAACATGGGCAAGGGGGAGGTGTTTTAGTTCCCCCATGCCTGACGGCAAAGGTGGGTCTTAAGGAGTTTACGAAAGGCAGGGAGGGTGGGGGCAATCCTAATCTCAGGGGGGAGCTGGTTCCAGAGGGTCGGGGCCCCCACAGAGAAGGCTCTTCCCCTGGGTCCCGCCAGACGACATTGTTTAGTGAGCCATTGCTCACTGCTCAGCTTAGAGGGAACTATGCATCTATCTACATACTGTCATCCACTTTCAAACTGCTGGATCAATAGGAACTGGAACATGTGACAGGAGCATGGACACTCCATAATGCAGCAGCAAGATTTTGAATATGAGCCTGTCAATGATCAGCCCTACATCCTATCCATGTGAGCCACCACACTACTATGCATAAAATAGACTGATAAATAACTTCTATAAGATTGCTGAATTTATTTATTTATTTATTTATTTATTTATTTATTTATTTATTTATTTATTTATTTATTTATTTATTTATTTATTTATTTATTTATTTATTTATTTATTTATTTATTTATTTATTTATTTATTTATTTATTTATTTATTTATTTATTTATTTATTGGATTTGTATGCCGCCCCTCTCCGGAGACTCGGGGCGGCTAACAGCAACAATAAAGCAGTGTACAATAGTAGTCTGATGTTAGAAACAATTAAAAACCCATTAATATAAAAAACCAAACATACATACATACATACATACCATGCATAGAATTGTAATAATAATATAATTATAATACATATTGTCTACTATATTGTCTAGTTAGATCAGTGTTTCTCAATTATTTTCTGTTACGCCGTCCCCCAAGAAGAAGTAAACTTTTTGCACACACACCAACTCTCAGGTGGGATGATTGTTTGCAATATTCAGTACTTTTTTGCTGAAAAACCTGAAGCGGCTTATCAGTGTGATTGGGGTGTAATGTGTTTAAGTGACGCCTTAATTTATTTGTCTTCATACTGTCCGCTGCCAACATTTTTAGACACATAAACATACCGGTCTTTTCTCATCTCTCACCTTATCTTACCTTTCGGGAGACTTAAGTTTGTCTCATTATCTCTGTCTCTCCTCCTTTCTTTTCATCCCTGTTAAATATCTTTCCATGGTGTCCCTTAAGGGTTTGTTATATGCACTTCATATCTCCTACTCTGTGCTCTGTGCTATTGTTTGGTGCAAAAAAACCTCCCTGTGGCAAAAAATGCATGTCCCCCAGCGTCACCCCCCATCCGGCATCACACACCCCGCACACACCGGGGGGGCACCCCTCTATTTGAGAAACACTGAATTAGACACTCGATTTGGCAATACATGACTTTGGCCTATGTCATACATAGTTTTCTGAATCCCCAAGTCTTTGAATATTTTGCTATTAAAATTTTGCAAAGCTTGTTAAAAATTCATCACCTGTATGGCAATATTTCAGAAACTCTTACATTTAAAAAAAAATGCTAGCAACAGACACCTACACAGTATGTGCCAGGTGACACATCCTATGCTGCCTACATCAGGCTCTGTGTCCAACTAACTATTTTCCCCACTAGCTTCTTTTAATTAAAATAAATAAATGGGTTGCCAAGAAAGTGAGAGCATTTATAGTTACAGTTTTCCTGAGAATGCTTCTTGATTCTACAGAGAGACAAGAAATTCTTAGAAACTAAAAATGGCATAGTTACAGCCTAAGGCTTTGTTTGGAAATGCTTCCACCCACACAGAATTTAGAGACTGGAATAACTGTAAATCTGCTATACATTATTTCAGATTCATCTGTCATCTTCATGACACTCTCTTAACCACAAACTACCACAGCTACTATGATAGTTCAATATTGGGGTAAAGAAGAGACAAGATTGGAAAATCTAGTTAGATTATTATGACAACATGGAAAAGAACAGTATACCTTTTAAAAATATAAAGAACATTCTGAGTAGCATTACTTTGTACCATTTAAATACTGCAACAGAAACATAAATGATTAAATTCATTTACTTGCACTAAAATCAAGATCCTCACTCATGAAAAAAGTTACTATCTGTGGTGAAAAATTCAGAAGTATACAACACCACTAAGGAAAACCAGGTTCATTGCAATATTGATAGTTGCCTGCTCTAGCCGGAGGAAGATACCTGAACGATGGGAAAGCAAAAATGTTTATAAATCTTTGCTCTACAAGATGGGAAATCCTAGACACCTGATTTACTGGTGACTTTTGGGAAGCTGGGAAGGTCCCTGTTACTGTAACTGAGGTTATTTCTATTGTTAGGCAAAGTAGCCGTTTTGAAAGGCCAGCACAGCTGGGGAAATCCAGAAGATGGTACACTCAGGTAATGAGCTTAATGGAGGATGGAAGATTACTGTATTTTTGAACCGGGACCGCCTTCTGCCGCACGAATCCCAGCAACCGGTTAGGTCCCACAGAGTTGGCCTTCTCCGGGTCCCATCGACTAAGCAATGTCGTTTGGTGGGACCCAGGAGAAGAGCCTTCTCTGTGGCGGCCCCGACCCTCTGGAACCAGCTCCCCCCAGATATCAGAGTTGGCCCACCCTCTTGCCTTTCGCAAGCTCCTTAAAACCCACCTCTGTCATCAGGCATGGGGGAATTGAAATTTCCCTTCCCCCTAGGCTTATAGAATTTATACATGGTATGCTTGTATTTATGAGTGGTTCTTTAAATTGGGGTTTTTTAGATTATTTTTAATACTAGATTTGTTTTTCATTATCTTTTCATTGTTGTTAGCCGCCCCAAGTCTTCGGAGGGGGGCGGCATACAAATCTAATAAATAAATAAATAAATAAATAAAATAAATAAGTATAAATGCACCTTCCCCCCCCTAAAAGAGGCTGAAAATTTGGGTGCATCTTATATTCCAAATGTAGCTTGTACTAAGCTTTTTTTTTTAAGCTCTAGCAAGGTGCTAAGGAGTGAAGCTATCTGTTTTGCTAGCTAAGTGATCTTTCCTTTGCCTGCTTTTTTCACTCGTGCTCCCTCGGATAATCAGTTGGGCTTCTGGGCTTTAGAAGCATTTTTCCAACCCTAATAAGGTGCTAACCAATGAACCATCTTCCGTGCTTTTTTAGCAAGTGATCTTCTGCCTTTTATCCTAGCCCTAATGAGGTGCTAACGAGTGAAGTCATCTTCTATACTTTGTTAGCAAAGCATCTTCCCTTTGCCTGCTTTTTTCACTTTTCTCACTATGAGAAGTGTTTTAGAAAATGTTTTTTTATCCCCAATCAGGGGATGAAAAAGTAAGCAAGCATGCTCAAAACCAGCAAACTAATGTGCTAAAGCTGACTAAACTAAAGACTAGCCAAATGAATGCCTTGTAGGCAGATTATTTTTTTCCCTATTTTCCTCTCCAAAAACTAAGATGTATCTTATACTCCAGTATGTATTACACTCCAAAAAATTACAGTAGATTTTTCAACTCCTTACTATAACACAACACAGTCATCAATCTGTCTGTCTGTCCACCAGTCAGCAGGCTATTCAATAGATTTCAAACTCAACCAAGTGCCTCTGGGTGCAGGAACTATTCTAGATTAGATGGCATTTTAGGGGTCTTTGTCTGGAATGATCAATTTGGGATGAAAACATTAGGCAAAGGAAGAAACTGTGTTTGGTCACTTTTAAAGTCAAGGAACAAAAGGGTGCAAACTCCATTTAGTTAACTTTATTTTTACTTGCTACAACCACAGTTAAATAAATGTCCAAATCAGGTCAAATAAAATAAAATAATGTCTAGTTTGTAATTTCAACAAAGGATTATCTAAAAATGATATTGCAGACACTGAAATTAATCCTAATTGCCAATACACTTGTGAATACTACTATACTCTCGCATTTTCTTTGGAATTATATAGTGTCTGCCATTTTATAATTCTTCATCAGCTTTAGATATTTTCAGCATCGCCAAATAATTATTCATTTTTATAGGTCACAGAATCCATTAGCCTCTTAGAGCCTAAGTATCAGAGAATTGTACTGATCTCGCTTTCTCTGTCCTCTGGGCATCATGCTGCCTTTTACAAATTTTGTATTTCAATATCTAGCTCTTTTTTCTTATTTCTCATTAACATTTCTCATGCCAATATATGACCATTTGCCCTTTCTATCTTTTCAGTTTCATTCCACACCACTTTCACCTCTATTATTTGTTTTCAATCTTTGAGAGTTTGCTAATATGGACAATCAATTTTAATTTCCCTCTCAGAGATAGGGAATCTTCATGTTCATTTACTTGATATTAGCTAGAAACAAGGATACTGTGAATTCTAGTCCTGCTTTTAGGCCCAAAGCCAGATAGGTAATTAGCCAGCTTGAGCTAATCAATTTATTTCAGTCCTAGGAAGAAGCTACTTTTGAAAATCTGAAAAGTACAGATATATTTCTGTAGATGAAGAGCATTTGCCTTTTGTCACGCTGAATATTGACAGCCCCAGAGACATTCAGTAATTAAATAGTTAACTGTGTGTGTTTTATTAAGATCCTCCTATTATGATGTAATATCCTGTCACATTTAACATCACATCCTTCTTCTTCACTCTAAGATTTTTTTCCTATTCTAACCTCCATCATGTAAAGACGTATCTGTTGTTTTGTCCCTCGTGACATGTTTATTTTCTACTTTTATAATAAAAGAAATCTTGTTTTGAACAAATGACTAGGCTTCCGTCTATCGCCTCCGTGGTGATTAAAGTTCTAACGGACTTTGATTATTTACTAACCGTGACACCTTTTGCGGTTGTCATCTTGTTTCTGCCTTACTTTCCAATTAAAACAGCCTCCTAAACCAAGAGGGCTTTTAAAAAAACGTTTTTAAGGTGTAAAAACTACTGTTAAAAAAACACTGACCCTGTAATCAAGAGGCAAAGGGATGAATAATGGAACATAAATGATTCTTGGAATCTTGGGCTTCTCAATGTCAGCAGAAAATTGCATATTGAAAATACTTCTGGGTGGGTTCAGCCTCTCATGGAAACCTGTGAAGTTCTTGGAGAACCCCAGACTTCTGTAGAACACACATTCAAAAACCTAAATTGATCTCTACCATTTTCAGGGGCCATCGTTCTTTCCATGCTATAGATTGTAGATTGTTGTACGGGTAGGTAAACTTTCTATGACTTGGTATGTATTTTCTAGAATGTCTTACTTTCTTATTCAAGCCCTAGTGCTGGCAAGCTTTATTGATCTTTAAAGATATTCATTTTGCCCTTGCACTTGAATGTTTAAATGAATAAACATTTGTGGCATGATTGTTTTATCTTGGGGTTTCTTAATTTTTTAATATCGCTACTGTTTTATCATGTTGTTTATCACTGTTTATATTGCTTTTATACTATACCTCCCAGAGCCGCAAGGAGTTGGGCGGCTTAAAAGTCTAATAAATTAAATTAAATTAAATTTTGCATTCAAACTCTTTTTTAATATAGTGGCTTAGTCTTGCAATGTTGTTTTTGAACAGTTTGACCTGCATTGGAATTCACAGGGATCCAATATTTTATGCACTACATCCCTACTGAGTATCTCAATGAAGTTGCTTTCTGTATATGATAATGGTATAAAATAATCTAATTATGGAAATAAGGAATACTTAAGCAAGTATCAGGTAGACTCCCACGTACAGGACTCAGGATTTTATGATAAGAATTTGTCTCTCCTTCCAATGATATGAATCCATCTTGTTTTGGGCTGCATGCTCAAATCTTAGACATGAGCATGGAAACAATAAATCATGGCAGTGATGCTATGGAAGCTTTCTGATTCTGCCAACACAGATTTCTTTTAAAAGTTAATAGAATATGCTCAAAATAAACAAGCAAGCAGGTTCTTATTAACTAAACTGCAGGTGTAGGCAGTCATCTTTCCATACTGCTGATAAATAATATGTGAGACACCCTTAAATTAAAAAGGAAATGTTCTAATTACATCATATTTTATTTCCTAAAGTAAGGTAGTGTCTAACATTTCTACTTATTTCACATGTTGACTCAGATGCCATGATTATTTATAGAACCCTTTCTGAGTCTAGTGTTAGGAAAGTGATACTTCTAGAAACATATACAGTGGTACCTCATGATACAAACCCCTCGTCTTACGAACAACCCGAGATACGAACCCGGGGTTCAGAAATTTTTTGCCTCTTCTTACGAACTTGTTTCTTCTTACAAACCCACCGCCGCCGCTGAGAAGCCCCGCCGCCCGGCTGTCGCTTTTTGAAACAGCCGGGGGGCTTCCCAGCGTCCTCCTGAACCCAAACGCCAAACCCGTACTTCCGGGTTTGGTGTTTGGGAGGCCGCTGAGAAGCCCCCCGGCTGTTTTAAAAGGTGACAGTCGGGCAGCGGGGCTTCCCAGCGGCCTCCCAAACGCCGAACCCAGAAGTTCGGCAAAAGTTTGGGTTCAGGAGGCCACTGGGAAGCCCCACCGCCCGGCTGTCACCTTTTAAAACAGCCGGCGGGCTTCCCAGCAGCCTCCTGAACTGGAACACCAAACCCGAACTTCCGGGTTCGGCGTTCGGGAGGCCGCTGAATCTGAATGCTATTGACCAGTCTATAATTCTTCTTAATTTCACAGAATTCATTCTGAATAGGGATTTCCATTTGCATCCCAGGTTGCTTAGCTCAACATTTACACTATTATGATATTTTGAATTTTAACAAGGGTTTATAAAAGCGATGGTGGTGCATTGGTTAGAATGCAGCATTGCAGGCTAATTCTGCTGACTGCCAACTGCCAACTGCCAGCAGTTCGGCACGTTCAAGGATGACTCAGTCTTCCATTCTTATGAGCAGGGTGGGTTCCACTTACCATATTTTTCAGAGTATAAGTTGCACTATAAAACACACCTAGAGGTGGAAAAGAAGAAAAAAAGTATTCTGAACCAAATGTGTAGTAATGTATTATTTAATAAAATACCAGTGTGGCAGAATATCTTTTACAAACATGTATACTTTTTATAACTATGTACACTTTTACAACTATGTACACTTTTTACAAACTTCAAACTTGAAAGTTTTAAGACTTGTGGACTTCAACTCCCAGAATTCCTTCTCCAGTCATGTTAGCTCAGGAACAGAAGTTGAAGTAAAATAAACAAATATGCATCAATTTTTCCAGTTCAATTTTCATATCATTATGTTCAGAATCAACCAACAAATGTTCTACCCTCCACATCGGCAAAAAGAATCCAAACCGCATATACGAACTGAATAAACAATCTCTCACGGCCAAACCCACACTCAGTAAAAGACCTTGGAATACTAATATCAAATGACCTAAGTGCTAAAGCCCACTGCAACAATATTGCCAAAAAAGCTTCTAGAGTTGTTAACCTGATCCTATGCAGTTTCTGCTCAGGCAATCTCACACTACTCACAAGAGCCTACAAAACTTTTGCCAGACCCATCGTGGACTACTGCTCACCTGGACTACTGCTCATCTACCACATCTCAGACATCAACACCCTTGAAAATGTCCAAAGATATTTCACCAGAAGAGCACTTCACTCGAAACAGAATATCCTACGAAAATAGACAAACAATCCTGGGCCTAGATAGCCTAGAACTGCGGCGCCTAAAACACGACTTGAGTATTGCCTACAAGATCATATGCTGCAACGTCCTACCGGTCAATGACTACTTCAGCTTCAACAGCAACAACACAAGAGCACACAACAGATTCAAACTTAATACGAACCGCGCTAAACTTCACTGTAAAAAATATGATTTCAACAATCGAATTATCGAAGCGTGGAACTCATTACCGGACTCAATCATCTCAACCCCTAACCCCCAACATTTCTCCCTTAGACTATCCACGATTGACCTCTCCAGGTTCCTAAGAGGCCAGTAAGGGGCGTACATAAGTGCACCGGTGTGCCTTTCGTCCCCTGTCCAATTGTCTTCTTTTCTCTCGCTTTTCATATATATTTTCTTCCTTTCATATATCCTCTCCTATAAGTTCACTTTTACCCTTATATATATTACTACATGTCTATTTTTCTTCCTATGTATTTATGTATTGGACAAATGAATAAATAAAATAAAATAAATAAGTCTTAAACTTGCCAAGTTTGAAGACCCTTGCATCCCCTAACCCCTTGCCCAGGGGTATTCAAACATACAGCTTTAAGACTTGTGAACTTCAACTCCCAGAATTCCTCCTCCAGTCATGTTATATGGGGGGATTCAAAGGCAAAAAACACTTAATTTTTTGTGAAAAATGGGCCATTTTTTGCCCACTTTTTCACAAAAATGTGATGGACAAAGGGTCTGGGAAGCCTGCAGAGAGTTCCTGGGTGATATGGGATGGCAAAAATGCCCTGCTTGTGCAAAAAATGGGCAATTTTTTCCAGCTTTTTTCACAAAAATTGGGGCATTTTTGCCTTCCCCCCAGTCCCCAGGAGCTCTCTGCAGGTTTCCTGGACCCTTTGCCCATCCCATTTTTGTGGAAAAAAACCAGGTGAAAAATGGCCCATTTCTTGCACAAGCGGTGTATTTTTCCCAGCACCCAAGAACTCTTTGTAGGCTTCCCAGACTCTCTGTCAATCCCATTTTTATGAAAAACAGGCCCATTTTTCACAAAAATTGGATGGGTGGGTGGGGCTTTGGGACAGAGAAACTGGCTGTATTTGGTGTAAAAGATGTACTGACATTTCCACCCTCTAGGGGGAAGAAAGATGTTTCTTATACTCTGAAAAATATGGCACTTTTGCCACTGGTTCTCATCATAATGTTGTGCATGTGTCCCCTTATGCGTTTTGACTTCTGTGCATGCTTAGAAGGTGGATTCAGCCCGAAATACGCTGAGGAGCTGAACAGCTATATTTCGGGTGAATAAATAAAGCTCAGTTTTAACCCAGCGGTGGACGGGAGGGATTTTTTCAAAGCACATGAAAGCACAAATATTTCCTGTTTGGATATATATTATAGGCAACCAATGTACAATTCCTTTGAAACTTGGCAAATCTTATCTATAAGGATAACTTATAGAAAATAAGAGTTGTCTTTGTTACCTTTTAAGCCACTACACTTAAGAAAACCTTTGACCTTAAATCACATTAAAACTTGGCATTGTAGAATAACCCCAATTTGAAGACAGCAGGGAAGCCTTATTAGAAGTCAGGCTGAGCAAGGGATTAATACCTTCAATCAACTGATTATAAAGGTTATTTTTTAATTATTTTAGGAGGCTGTGTGTTTTGAATATAAGTTACCAGAATCATCTGCTTGAGAGAATTTACCACCAAAACAATCATTAATAAAATAATATGGCCTGAATATTTTAGCAGTTTTAGCTGTACAAAATACTTGGCTGTTTTAAGAGATTCTACATTGGATATAAAATTATATATATTAAAAAAAACCAGGATGAGTATTAATACTGGTAATATAAATAATAGATGGAGTGAGGAAGTGAAATATTCAGTTTTGAAAAAGCATTGCATCTAAGTTTTGAGAAATGTGGAATATACTTCTAACGATCCTGGGATAAAATTAATCATCCAAAAATATTGTTCCATGCTTATTAGACTCATCAAAGAGTATGTTAAAATAGTTTAAATCCATACATGCTATATTCTTTGTCTTGGGATCACAAGACATTTAAAAGCTGATTGGCTGAAATTATTTTTGATATGTATCCAAGGCTTTTCTTGGCTTCAAGGTACTGCATATGTTAACATAACTGGAGAAAACTATAGCAGTGAATTTGATGAATTACTCTAAAAAAATATGCACTTGTATATTTTGTAAATAATTCTACCTCTATTGATACTTGGGTTTGCAAGTAGGAATTATTCTCTTAGATGTACAGAGTGTATAAATGTAAATTTTAGATGCTAAAGAATAGATTCAAAAGAAGGCTTCATTATCCATTTCTGAAATGACTTTATATTGTAAAAATGAGAAGATAGGGCTTCAAGTCTAGAGAATATCAAGCACAGCTGTCAAACTCGACCATGTCATGTGACATATCATGATGTATCACAATGTTTTTGCCTTTGCAGAGCCAGGCTGGGTGTGACTTGCATGTGACTCAACTGGGCCATGGTACCCCTGATCTAGACCAACATTCTAGCTAGGGAATTCTGGGTGTTGAAATCCAGTTATACTCAAGATGCCAAGGTTGAAAAACACTGCTAAATTTAATAATATGTTGGAGAACTGGACTTAATTTTGTATTAATATTTTATGAGTTTATTTTTATTTTGTATTTTCATTTAAATCATTATAATGTTCTTTAATGCATAATCATTATAGCCCATTGATGGAGATTTTCTGTTCGTTATATTCTGTTTGTTACATTTCACTTAGAACTAAAAATGGAACTTTTAATGTGATGGACCATTCCTATAGAATTTACTATCAAGGAGCATCTGACTAATTTAAGAGATTTTTTTTTAAAAAAAGAAAAGTTGTATCTTTATTTCTTTATTAATTTCTTTAATTATCTTGATAATTAATGTTTCATATGTTTAAAATTACATTTACTATTTTATACTGTAACCCACAATCTTGAAAGATGCCTAAGCAGAAATGAATGACTGGCTGAATAAAAGAGCATATATTTATTTAGTAATTAAATTTATTTAATTATTTCCAAAGGAAAAATGTTCTTTGTTGAATTTGGTAGTCAAGTCAAATGAAAATTAAATAAGATCAATCAAATTGCTGTAACTAATTTGATTTCCAAAATTAGGCTTTATCTCACAGTTTACATGGTAGAACTGAATAATTTTGTTACAGGCTTAAATTGGTTACGCATTAACTATGACTATATTCACTGTTAATGACACCCTAATGTTATCAGGAAATTCTTCATACAAGATGATGTCTTACTCCTTTCTCTCCTTTCTTTGAATTCTTCTTTTAGTACACAAAAATACTTTACTATCACTGGAAGAGGCAGATTAATTACTGTGCTTTTGACTTAGTGAACTGATAGCGGCAGCAGCGAGAGGCTCCTCCCACCTACCTATAAAACTAACCTGGTAGATATAGAACTTAGAACCCACTACTGTTTCAACTGTACTATTAGGAAAAGCAGATCCATCAGGAAACAGAGCCTTGGAAAATCCAATGTTTTTACTTCCTCATTTAATTCCATAGTCTGTCTGGTTCCCTCCTTTATGATGAACATTTAGTAGTTTAATGTTTTAATACTTTAATTTTTTTATACTTGATTTTATAATATTGCCAGTAGCTGGATATCTGTGTTTCACTACGAAACTATGTGATCAAGCTTGGTAAATTGACAGTTAAATCTTGAACATTAATAAATAGTTACAATAGGCCTTTCTCCTCCCTTCTCCTCCTGAGGCCTGGCCCAAAGAAGCCTCTCCTCTCCCCTTTGCTCTCTCAGGCTTGCCCTACTGAAGCATCTCCTATTTCATCCTCTTCTCTCCCTTTCAAATGGGGATGGGGAATAGAACATCTAATTCCTTAGCATGGAAAGAGGTGGCATACAAATCTAATAAATAAATAAATGGAGTAGCATGTCTAAACTCCTAGCCTGTAGGCCCGATGACTCATGTGTTGGCCATGCTCACTAGCAGTTGGAACAGTGTTTTTTTCAGGTGGGGATGTCTAACTTTTTAGCATTAGAGCATGTTAATAATAATATAAGAAATAAGATCTGTTGGTCATTTTGAAAAATAATTTCTTAGCAAACACCTAGAAACCATGAGGAACATATGTGTCAAGCTTCACGTTTGTAGACTTTATGGTTCTAGAGATTTCATGATGATGCATTAGTGGCATCTATATATGGTTTTTATCTATATGGATAAGCCCTCCAAAGCTACCATATTTTTCAGCGTATAAGAACTACTAAACTGCTTGTCAGGCCCAAAGTCATTATGTGAAGTCAAAGGTTGGCCTGACACAGTTCGATAGTGATAGAGGAAAGGGCAGTGGGAGTGAAAAGAGAGAGAGAGAGAGATACCACCACACATTCCTTTCTGCAGATGCCATAGTAATGAACACAGGAAGGAATCGGGAATCCTGCATAGGATTGGTCCTCATGACTGCAATTGTGGGTGTGGGGATGTGATATGGGGTTTTGACCCAGATGTAATCTAAGGGACTCAGAGTTGGAATGATTCAAGTCGAATCCAGATATGGCTGTTAATAAATCGTACCCTGCGAGAAGCACAGGCGTGGAAGTGATTTTTTTCTCAGATGCTATTTGGTTCACTGACACTGCTGGTATCTGGCAAAAAAAAAAGAATCAAATTTCAGTCATGTGACTGTAGGGTGCTGCAAATAGCCATAAATGTGGGTATATTCCAAGTGACAAAAATGCAATAGGGTGATCACAGGAAAAAGGCATCCATGGTAATTTTGAATTTGGGTTGTTGGTACATTTGAGGTAGTGGGGTACATCATAATTTCAAATGGTCGCTAAATGGTTTTAAATTGAAGAATCCAACATACTGAAGTAAAACTGATCTACAATTTCATTCCACTTTTATACATGAAATTTTGCAGTTACAATATATACAGCCCTGCATATGTTTCAAGCATACAGTGGTACCTCTACCTAAGAACGCTTCTACTTATGAACTTTTCTAGATAAGAACCAGATGTTCAAGATTTTTTACCTCTTCTCAAGAACCATTTTCCACTTACAAACCCAAGCCTCCGAAACTGTAACTGGAAAAGGCAGGGAGAAGCCTCCATGGGGCCTCTCTAGGAATCTCCTGGTAGGAAACAGGAGCGGAAAAGGCAGAGAGAAGCCTCCGTGGAGCCTCTCTATGAATCTCCAGAGAGGAAACAGGGCCGGAAAAGGTGGGAAGAAGCTTCCGTGGGGCCTCTCTAGGAATCTCCTGGGAGGAAACAGCACCAGAAAAGGCAGGGAGAAGCCTCTATCGGGCCTCTCTAGGAATCTCCTGTGAGGAAACAGGGCCTCCACCCTCCCTGTGATTTCTCCAATTGCAGGCATTATTTGCTTTTACATTGATTCCTGTGGGGAAAATTGCTTCTTGCAAACTTTTCTACTTACCTGAATGAATTAAGTGCGTAAGTAGAGGTACCACTGTATTTCCATTTGTGATAAAACTGTTTTGTCACCAAAGTGTTTAGAAATGCGACAAACTGGCTCTGGTTGTGGATAATTAAATGAGGAAACTTTTTTTTCCACTCTAAGAATTGATATGGCATATCATTATTTTTACAAGGTAACAATAAGATTGAAGAGAATTCAATATGAAGGAGCAAGTTCCTGCTATCTTTTGTTAGGGTAATCTTGTAAAAAGCTACATTAAAGAGGTAGTGGAAATTCTCTGACTTTCTTGCAGTAACCATTTAACACTTGGCCTGCTGCCAGTTACGTATTTAATGTATAACAAGCAAAGCTCACATATTACTTCAAAATTATAGCAAAATGATAAGTGACCAACAGTAATAAACTACATTTAAAAAATACACACACACACACATGAATAGTTTTCTATAATATGTACATAATGGAATGTATGAAATTAAATTTGGATTAACCTAATAAGATATCTTAGGTCTACATAACCAAGCAGGGACTGATTGATAGCATACTGAAAGTTTTTAAAGCTGCAAATTTAATAGACATTTTAAAAATTCAAATAAATAATTAAAAGGTGAGAATATAAACTAGCTGGCAAAGATCTTTTTAGGAGAAAATGATCATAAAGTATAAGTCAGTCTGAATGGAATGCTGCTGAGTTTTCATAATGGAAAGAACCTTTCCTGTTGTAGATCATCAGTTCAATCTATTCCAAGTTCTTAATTAGCAACTCCATCCAGCTATATTTCCGTGACTAAGAAATATACATCTTTATGCTTTCATTATTCAAAGGTCAGATGATTCCAATTAGAAGAGTTCAAGTCCATGTTAAGTCTAGAGCTGTACCAAATTTCATGAAGTTTAATTTTCAATGCAAAAATAATTTTAAAAAACCCATTCGTTTTCTTTTCCAATGTTGCTATATATTTTTTTACAAATGAAAGTTTTCCTATTTCCTATGTCAATAATACATTAACTATATTACAGGATCCCATAGAGATATGGAATGGAATGGAATAGAATCTACCAAAAATTTAAAATACTATTTGCTTTATGCATTGGGAAATTCACTTGTGTTCCTTATGCTTTTTGAGATAAACCATCTTGTTATTTAGCAGCTTGTTTAATATTCACTGTGTATAACATAAGTCACAAGCGCAATCCTATGGCTAATTAACTTAAATCAAATCAAAAGGTTTACTTTAATTAAAGAAAATCAGAACATTATCAAGATAAATACACTTTTTTAATATCCCTTTTGCCCTTAAATTACAGGATTTGGGTTTTACTCTTCTCCCCACCTTGCATTTCAATAAACAATACAGTGTTACTTCTACCTATGAACGCCTCTATTTACAAACTTTTCTAGATAAGAACCAGCTGTTCAAGATTTTTTTTGCCTCTTCTCAAGAACCATTTTCCACTTACAAACCTGACCCTCTGAAACTGTAACCAGAAAAAGCCTCCTTGGGGCTTCTCTAGAATTCTTCTGGGAGGAAACAGGGCTTGAAAAGGTGAGGAGAAGCCTCTGTGGGGCCGCTCTAGGCATCTCCTAGGAGGAAACAGGGCCGGAAAAGGTGGGGAGGAGCCTCTGTGGAGACTCTCTAGGAATCTCCTGGGAGGAAACAGGGCCTCCACCCTCCCTGTGGTTTCCCCAATTGCACACATTATTTGCTTTTACACTGATTCCTATGGAAAATATTGCTTCTTCTTATAAATTTTTTTACTTAAGAACCTGGTCGCGGAACAAATTAAGTCCGTAAGTAGAGGTACCACTGTATGTCTCTTCGGTTTTCTTTGTTAAGCCATTAAATAAGGGTCACTGACATATTTCACCAGATTCTTGATCACATTGTCCAGTTATAGAGTTTTCAATGAGCCGTGGTCTAAAGTTGTTCGAGGCCATTATAAATAGAAGACTGGCATTCCTAAATGATGTTAATCATTCTGTCCTATTCAAGGGCAGATTGCTATTACTGCCACTACTGGTGTGCTGTGTATGAAGCTTTGGATGTCTTGTGTACGTGCATACTATGTGTGCACGTCCCCAGCATGTTTTTGCTTCTGCACATGTGCCGGAAGCAAAAATGCATTGAAATCTTGTCGGGAGCGACACACACATGTGATATTTATATACATATAGAGATTGAAAGAGTCAATAAAATCAAGAAAGGAAAGAAAACATACCAGAGCATATCACTTCCACCCGCCAAGATCCAGATAAAGAGAGATTAAAACCAGACACAGTCAAGAAAAAAACAATACCCTAATCAAGGAATTATCAAAGAGAAAAACCACACTCCCAGCAAGCTTGCCAGGGCAAATTACTCTATGTCAAAGGGAGCAAACCCCACACTCAACAGCATTGATAGTGTTACCTAGTTAGGTAATGAAACATCTTCAGCAAGGAATCAAATTCAGAGAGCACAAGACTCCACAATCGATTGTGCCTACTTTAAAACATTAGATACAGTTGGTGGGTTTAAACATGTATATAATTGAGGGGGGAAATTATAATCTACTATGAAATTACTATACTTAGTCTTCAAAAGTATTCGAGAGTATTCGAGCTCCCACTGGGTTTAAGTAGATGAATAGGAAAATTATTATTCAGCATATACTGTTTGATACTGAGCTTAGTACAATTCCATTTGTAATTGTAGAAATTCTAGACAAACGATATCTATACTGACATAAATTTCAGAAACCAGAGACTTATTTAAAGTGATGCTTTGTAAGAGATGATTTCTTGTGAGATATCTAATGAACATGAATCTTAAGAAAGTGAATGAAACAAGCTCAGACAAGATTCAATTTGGTTGCCATATAGTTACATGCTACCTTCCAATAATGAATGCAAAGCGATTCTTACATTTCTCACTCATTGTGGAATGCTGTTCATGCTTGCAGGCTGCCACTTCAATACCTGCCATTCCTCTGGAAAGTTTGTAAAGGGAAAACTTCTGGGGGGAAATAATCAAATTGGACCTGCAAAATGTATTTATCCAATTTAAATTTTTTTCAGGAATAGATGAGAGAAACCTAAGGTGTTTCTTTTTCCCCTGACTTGCTACTGACTACTACAAATATTTTGAAATTAAGAGACTTATGGTGACTAATTGTCTTGTTTATGGGGATCATTTGTTATTCATTCATTAAATCAATCAATTAAAGGAGAAACAATACCGGCTAATATTTTCATACAAAACCTATACTTAGTTTTTTATGTTTTACATTTCCAAGATACTGTATATTTCGGAGTATAAGACGCACCAGAGTAAAAGACCCATCTAGATTTTAGAGGTGGAAAACAAGGGAAAAAGTATTCTGAATCAAATTGTGTAGTAATATATTATTTAATAAAATACGATTTTGTTTTACAAACATATACTTTGTACAACCATGTACACTTTTTACAAACTTCAAACTTGACAGCTTTAAGACTTGTGGATATCAACTCCCATAATTCCTCCTCCAGTCATGCTAGCTCAGGAATGGGAGTTGAAATCCACAAATCTTAAACTTTCCAAGTTTGAATACCCTTGCACCCCTAATCCCTAACTCAGGGATCTTCAAACTTGACAGTTTAACACCAGTGGACTTCAACTCCCAGAATTCCTCCTCCAGTCATGCTAGATGGGATAATTAGAAGGCAAAAGCAGCCCCATTTTTGTGAAAAATGGGCCATTTTTTCATAAAAATTGTTTGAGCGAAGAGTCTTGGGAGCTTGCAGACAGCTCTTGCCTGCTGGGTCATGGCAAAAATGCCCCCACTTTTGTAAAAAATGGGCCATTTTTCATCCGTTTTTCACAAAAATGAAGACATTTTTGCCTTCTCCCAGTCCCCCATTTTTTGTGGAAAAAATGGCCTAAAATGGCCTGGGTTTTTTGCAAAAACAGGGGCATATTTGCCATTCCCCAACACCCAAGAGCTCTCTGCATATGTGTGTGTGTGTGTTTGTGTGTGTGTGTGTGTGTGTATTACCATGCAGGACAAATGGTTGTCCAATCTTTTCTTGAGAACTCCGGGAGACAAGCCGTTCCATTGACGAATCATTCTCACTATAGGGAAATTCTTCCTTATTTCCAGGTTGAATCTTCCTTTGATAGCTTCTACCCTTTGCTTCTTTTCCTGCTCTCAGGTACTATGATGCAATTCCCCTGTAACAGTCCATCCAGTATTGGAAGACTTTTGACATGTTTCCCCTGAGTTTTCTCTTCTTCCTAATTCCAGGAAGGACATCTTTGGGAAGTCTGTTCATGAGGCCTTCTTCAGTCTGGGATTTATTTATTTGTTTATTAGAGTTGGAAGAGACCTTGTAGGTCATTTAGTCCAACCCCCTGCTTGAGCAGGAGTCCCTGTATCATTTCAGGCAAATGGCAATCCAATCTCCCTTTGGAAGTCTCAAGTGTTGGAGTGCTCACAACCTCCGCAGGCAAGCTGTTCCATTGGTTCATCTCTCTCATCATCAGAAAGTTCTTTATTTCCAGGTTGAATCTCTCTATGGTCAGCTTCCATCTGTTACTCCTTGTCTGGCCTTCTGGTGCTTTAGAACAGTGTTCACCAACCTTGGCAACTTGAAGATATCTGGACTTCAACTCCCAGAATTCCCCAGCCAGCATTTCCTGGCTGGGGTATTCTGGGAGTTGAAGTCCAGATATCTTCAAGTTGCCAAGGTTGGGAAACACTGCTTTAGAAAATAGCCTGAACCATCCAGTCTGTGGAAGCCCCTCAGGTATTGGAAGACTGCTATCGTGTGTACCCTGTTCCTTCTCTAGACTAGCCATGCCCAGTTCCTGCAACCGTTCTTCGTATATTTTAGTTTTCTGTCCCTTTATCATCCTGGTTGCTCTCCTCTGCACTTTCTCTAGAGTTTCAGTGTCTTTTTTGTACTGTGGTGTCCAAAACTGGATGCAATATTCTGGGTGTGGTCTAACTAGGGCTTTATAGAGTGGTATTAGTACCCCCCTAGTCCTAGAATGTATCCCTACGTTAATGTAATTTAGAATTGTATTGGCCTTTTTGGCTGCTGCTGCACATTGCTGGTGTCAGGATCAAGGCCCTATCTGATGTAATATTCAGAATTGCAGAAAGAAGAATTGTAATCAATGTAATGACATTAACAATGTAAAAATGCTTAGTCACAGTGAGTCTACAGATTGTAATGTAATCTGATTGGTTTACCACGACGCACCTTTACATAGGTGTGGATTGAAGATATTGTGGCTTAGAGATATTGTGTGGCATATTGTGGCTTGTGGTGGCTGAAGAATATCGTAACTGAAGACTTGTAGCTGAATATTGTAACTGAGAATAGTGATTTGTGAGTATTGTGTATAGTATCTACTAGAGAGATAACTAAAGTGTAAATAGTGTAGTTTTGCTACAAAAGAAGTAAATATTTTCTTAAGAAACTCTGCAGTACTTATCTTCAATTATCTTTAAGACTACAGTTCCTGATAGCTTTAATCTGGAGCATATTGGCTAGCTGCTTTAGCTATCTGGTTGGGCTAGCTTCTGCAAAAGACTACTCCAACAGCTGGCTCATATTTAGTTGGTTGTCCACCAAGACTCCAAGATCCCTCTTGCAGTTGCTGCTATTGAGTGTGGTCTCACCCAGTTTATATATGTGTCTTTGGTTTTTCTTACCTAGGCATAGGATTTTACTTTTCTCTGCACAGAATTTCATTTTATTTGTTTGGGCCCACTGTACAAGTCTGTCAAGATCCATCTGGATTCTGAGCCTGTCCTTGGGAGTATTGGTTACTCCTGCCAGCATGGTATCATGTACAAATTTGATTAGTTTTCTTCTATTCCCTCATCTTGATCATTAATGAAGATCTTAAAGAGTACTGGGCCTAGGATGGAACCTTGTGGCACCCCACTGCTTACTTCTCTCCATGTGGGTTTGGACCCATTGAGGACTACTCTTTGGGTATGGTTGGTCAGCCAGTTGTTAATCCATCTGGTTGTGTAGCTGTCTATCCCACATTTTGTTAGCTTGCAGAGTAGTAGGTTGTGGTCCACTTTATTAAATGCTTTACTGAAATCAAAGTATACTACGTCCATTGCATTTTGTTGGCCTTTAATTTGGTTACAGTGTTGAAGAATGAAATGAGTTTGGTTTGGCATGGTTTGTTCTTAACAAACCCGTGTTGGCTGTGGTTATTATCTTGTTTGTTTCTAAGTGGTGGCAGATCTGTTTCTTGATTATTTTTTCTAGTATTTTTTCTAGGTATTGATGATTTTCTAGGTATTGATGATTTTCTAGGTATTAAGATGATTGGTCTGGGGTTTTTGCCTTTTTTGTAGATGGGGACTATGTCAGCTCATTTCCAGTCTTCAGGTAGTTCTCCTGTGTTCCAGGATTTTTGGAAGATGTGGTGCAGTTGTACTGAAAGATGTTTGATAGTTCCTTTAGGACCCTGGTCCTGGTGATTTGTATTTGTTAAGTTCAGACAGCTGGTCTCTTACTGTATTTTTGTTTATGTTGAATTTTGTTTCGATTCTGGTTTTTGCAGTTGTGTTACTGGTTTGTTACTGGTTTGTTGGTCTGCAGTTTCTTTTTGTGTGAAGAATACTGTAATGCAAAGAATTTGTTAAGTAGCTCTGCTTGGTCTCTGTTGTCTGTTACCTCTTTGCCATCTTCTTTTTTTAGTGGACCAACTGTTTCCTTTATTTTTTTCTTGTTGTTTATGTGAGTAAAGTGACACTGGTAGCAGAATGTGGGGAAATACAGAACAGAAGAGCAACAATAATAGTGGCACCCTTCACCAACATAAAATAAAATTAGAGGGAATCATTATCCAAATAAGTTCAAAAGAAATTGAAAGCACTGGATAATATGACAGTAAAATAAGAGGCTTTTTTTCACTGGGAAACTGGACAGCAGTTCCAGGCACTGTATTAGCAGTTTGTGTGCAATAGATTTGCAGTAAAAGTAAATTACATGAAACTTGTTTTAGATGATACCATTCCGGGTGAACTTTAGATTAATTTTCAGATCCTGTAACTACCACTATAATATAATTAGCCATTAATCTGCACAAATGCATGAGAAAGCAAAATTTTAGATTGCTTTACATGGGTTTCAGGAGGTGCTAGCCACCTTTATACAATTGTGAATCTAAAGTTCTGAGGGAGCTTTGTTTATCTGTATCTTCTTGGATCTTATTTTGTTTATGCACAACAGAAATATAAATGACTTTATTGTTCATTTGAAAACTAGGGCAGAGCCTCTGTTACTTTAATTTTTAGCACTCCTTTCTCACTTACTCTCTCTCTCTCTCTCCCTCTCTCAAATGCACCCACACCCACATGCTGTTTTGCATCTGATCTATCATCCTGCAGCTCCATAAGTGATCTATGAGCCAAATGATTCTGCCTGTCACTTTACAGAATTTCAGACCCACTAAAAATGAATTCATTCAAGGCTGAGCTTAAACAGCCCACACCTGATTGGTTTATTTTATGCACCACACTGCTTCTTTCTTTTTGAAGCAGGTGACCCAATAAAACTCTATGACAAATGTATATCTGCTGTTGTTGCATATTATGCAGTGCTGTGAATAAGGAATATAACAGCCAAAATTGTTTCATATTGCAGCAATTGAATAAATAAAACAGGTTATATATATACACATACTGTACATACAATACTTTCCAAGAACATGTTTTGGAAAACTGTCTGGTGCCAACCAAAAAAGGGTAACAAGTATGATCAAGGAAATGGAGCACCTCCCTTATGAAACCAGGTTGTAATGCCTTGATCTCTTCAGCCTTGAAAGACAGTGTTTAAGGGGTGACTTGATCGAAGTGTATAAAATCATGCATGGGATAGAAAAGGTGGATAGAGAAAAATTATTTTCTCTATCGCACAATACTAGGACGAGGGGGCACTCCCTAAAGCTCATAGGTAAGAAAGCAAGGACAAATAAAATGAAATATTTCTTCACCCAGAGGGTCATTGGTTTATGGAATTCAGTTCCAGAAGAGGTCACGACAGCTGTCAGCCTTGATAGCTTCAAGGCAGGATTAGACAGATTCATGGGTGCCAAGTGTATCATAGGTGGTGATTGAAATAGATGTCCATGTGTCACCTCTATGTTGGATGAGGCAGGCAGAATTCCCTTGAGTACCATTTGTTGGGGGTCAAGGGAAAGAGAGGGTTTTGTCTTCTCTTTCTGCTCAAGATCCCCATGGACAATTGGTGGGCCACTGTGTGACACAGAATGCTGGACTCTATGGGCTTTGGCCTGATTCAGCATGGCTCCTGATCATGTACCACATGATTCTTGACAAATGTATTTTTTTCTTTTATGTACACTGAGAGCATATGCACCAAGACAAATTCCTTGTGTGTCCAATCACACTTGGCCAATAAAATTCTATTCTATTCTATTCTTCTTATGTTCTTATGTACATAATTAGAACAGTATGACAAAGGATGAATGATAAGAATATTGTTGTTGTTGTTGTTGTTGTTGTTGTTGTTATTATTATTATTATTATTATTATTATTATTATTATTATTATTAGATTTGTATGCCGTTCTCCGAAGATTCAAGTGGCTATTAAGCACAATAAATAACCTGTAATTTAAAGGTTTTGGGAACTAAATAATAAATATCTTAGTTATTCTAAATACCTGTAAGCTGTTTCCCTGAAAAACAAATCTGTAGAGAAGTATTACTGGAAATGTATGTCCAATCATGCAATAAATGATTAAACTACTTTAGCCAGTGAATGATAAATACATCAAGAATGTATAGCATGTTATAATGCAACTTCCGCTAAATGTCAGTATAAATCTTTGTATGAGAATGGATTTTATTTAGCTAACATAAGTCAAACAAAATAGGAAATGAAATCTCTAATTTATAAATCATCCATGTACTACATTAATGTATTAAAATGTTGTATATTCACATCTGGATTCATAAATCTGTTCCCCATCATGTCATAAAATACTGTTATCATTCCAATTGTAGAGCGTACTATAAATATTTGATCAGTTAGATGGCTTATTTGTTTCAAGATGCTTGTGTTTCTACTTAGAGATGGCTAAGAAAGTTCTGCCATATGAAAAACATATAAGTTCTGTAAGTACTACATATCATATAAGTAATGTGTTGTTCATATAAATGATCTGTTGACAAATTTTAACAGTAAGATAAATGCTTATTTGAGAAAATAAGCCAGTGCTAAAGACAATGACAGTGGGGTCATCAGCTATCATACATAAGCTTATGATAACCAGCTATATAGCTCAACCCCAGATCAATCAAATGATCTTACTGAAGTTTTGTCCCAGGGCTCAAAGGCAAATGGACTGTGGAGGAAGAGAAACAGACTTAAATTGAACCCTTTGCAAGAGTGTTTCTTTTTATTATTATTTTGTTACAATCTTGTTGGCTGTGTGTTTTTGGTGTCCCCACTATCATAGACTCTCCATCTTTAATTCTGAATGAGAATCATTTCCCTGGACAAAACTAAGACAGAGTTTGGGTCCTTTGTAGATTCACAATTTAAGCTCAAAAAGAGATTGCATCTAGGGTGGGGCTGAGGAACTTTGTTTTGCAGATTTATATGGCATTCCAATTATTTATTTTATTATTTATTTATTAATCAAATTTGTATGCCGCCCCTCTCTGCAGACTCGGGGCGGCTAACAGCAGTAATAAAACAATATTAAAAAATCTGATATTTAAGTTAATTTTAAAAAGAAACCCCAATTTAAGAACTTTTCTGGACCTGGATTCCATTTTCAGTCACTCCTGTTAGTCACCTCTCTTGCGGACTATTACAGTACATTCAAAATTGGGCTAGCCTTGAAGACCGCTCTGAAGGTATATTAGTCCAGAATAGAATGGGGTAGAGGAGTAATGGCTATAGCTTGATACATCAGTGAAATAACTCTGTTATATTATCAGTGTACAATGTACAATTGAAAGCGCTTGTTATTAAGCCCTTCATGTACAGTACAAGGTTTGCTTATTGCTTCGGTGAAGTCTGACAGGATGGGCATGGTCCAGATCCCATCCATCAAACAGAGGGTTATCTGATGGAATTCAGATGGTGCACCTTCTCTGTCATAGCAATTGCTATCTCTAATGGCATTTCTTTAGAGGTTCAGATTGCCCTAATCTTGTCATTCTTGAAATAGTTCTTAACTGTTTCCCAGGTGTACGATTAGGGAATTATGTGCTTTCATTGGAAATTCTGCTAAGAGACTTCAAATTATCTCCTTATTTTAGCTTTTGGGTTTTATTTATATTTTAAACTTCTTCATCACTCAGAGCCATTGGGAGGCTTATATATTTGATTCATAAATATACAAATACAAATTTTCAGGTATTTCCTATTGTAAAGTTGAAAAGTTGTACTCCTTACAGATAGTTGCTTAACTATCATGCTGGATTTAAATGACTTATAGGGTCTAGGGAAATATTTTTAAAATATTTTAATTGAAATAAATTGTACAGTATTGTGTGTGTGTGTGTGTGTGTGTGTGTGCATGCACACACATGGACGGTGCTAAAACAAAGGTTCTGCACATGTACAGAAGCAAAAACCAGGATGGCACCTCCTATGGTGCTGCCAAGAGAACTGGATCAGGGGTGCGGCAGGCCACTTCTGGTTCCAGCCAGCCAGGCCACCAAGTTTCTACCACTTCTATAGAAGTGGTCCAAACCAGGAAGAACCCACCTCTGCTCTGCATACAATGTATATCTCTGATATAACTCATATGTGATTTTGAGAAAGAGGGCAGTGGGAGAAGGAAGCAGAAATAAAAGGCATTGTCGCATTTCCTTTCCCACAAAACGGCTTAATCATATTTACATTTGATCTCAGACCTTGGATTAAGGATATTCTCTATTAACATGAATAAATGCTTACTTCAAAACTTTATTAGTATGTGACTTCGGCTTTCCGACATTTTCTTGCATAATTTAATTAACGTTTCATTGTTATGTAAAAAATAAAAAAGGACAATTACTATGGCTTTTCATGTATGGATAATCTAATGCTCTGTGAATGGTACTTAATGAGAAATATAATAGATGAGACATGCAAGCTTAAATCATCTCTATACCAGCAATGTATTCAGGACAGGTGCAAGATGAAGGAATTAGAGGAATGCAGACCATTACTAAAACCTAACCATTTTATACATTTCTTTAAACCTATTCAATGGAAGGTGATGTCTGCTGCCACCTTTTAATGTCTCTGCTTTTAAAGACTTGGAATATTTGAATACTGTAAGGAAATACAGTATATATTGTCAGCCAGCTACAGTGACAAGATCACAAACTCATAGGCTTAGGATAGAAAAACAGCAGTACCTTTACACTTCTTGTTCTTATTTTTTAATTTGTCCCTCTGTCCCTCTATTGCACTGGTGTCACCGCATCACATTGCAGTCTTGTGATGTATCACAACGTTTTCCCCTTCGCTGAGCTGGGGTGAGCATGGCCTGCACCCACACAGCCATTGCGCAGGCAGCCCCTACATCTATTGTGAGCAATGCAGTGAATAGAGGGTCTAAGTATTGCAGCTTCAAGAATGGGAAACCATTGGACTTCATAGATCACAGAAATCTGCTTTGGATTCTTCGGAAAGGGGCGGCATACAAATCTAATAAATTATTATTATTATTATTATTATTATTATTATTATTATTATTATTATTATTCCAGAAGAGGTAAGCTAACCATAACATATCTCTCTTTTGAGTTCTATCAGAATTCCAGAATTGGAGAGCTAAAACACAGGGACTATATAGGACCAACATTCTTACATCATATTTATCTTATCTCCCCCTTCCTCTCCCCTTGAAGGGTTTCTATTTTAAGGCCCAGAAATGTCTACCTTGAAAAATAAGATAGTCACCATAAAATATAATTTATTAAATAGTATATAATATTACATAATTATTGCAAGAAAATAAATTTCACAAACCCATTTTTTTCTCATTTTTAATTTTTTTTTCTCCTCTCACATACAAATTAATATGCATATACCTTACAATATTAAGAATAAGATAAACAGTTGTACATTTTTATCAATTATTCAAAAATCTGTATCTTATTCTGCCCTTACATCAATAATCATCAGTCTGCCCACCCTTTTCCCCTCTGCATTCCCCTCCGTCTCTATCTCCTCCTCCTACCTTCTAACTCCTTCACTTCCCCTCTACTTTCCTCTACTTCTTCTCTTCCTCCCCTTCTACTTCCTCTTCCACCTTTTTTACCTTTCCCAGAGTGTTTTTGTCTTAATTTACCTCATGATTAGCAGACTGATAGTATATTCTCAAATTTTAAACTAACAGTGGTTCTTCTAAAAATTCTTATTATTGTGACATTTACTTAAATAAGACTCTTTGTTGTAAATATCCTATTTTTGGAGTATAAGACGCACCGGAATATAAGACGCACTTTAATTTGGGGGGAGAGAAATAGGAAAAATAATCTGCTTACCAGGTATTCATCTGGCTAGCATCCTTAGTCTGGTCAGCTTCAGCACATTATATTATCTCCTGGTTAAGGGCTTAAAAAATTATTCTGAGAGATTAACAATGAAAGAGCTTGCAAGCCAGTAAGAGCTGGGAACTCATTAGCTCTTGGAAGGAAGCAGTCTGAGCAAGTAGAGCCATGGAAAACACCCTGTAAAGACCTAGGGCTTGGAAAACAATCTTCTTTGCAGAGAGTAACAATGAAAGAGCTTGCAAGCAGGTAAGAGCTGGGAACATTGTTAGCACCTGGTTAAGGCTGGAAAGAAACTTATTCACAGCAAGTTAGAGTAATGAAAAAACCCTACAAAGACTTAGGGCTTGGAAAACATTCTTCGCAGAGAGAAACAATGAAAGAACCTGCAAGGGAAGAGCTGGGAAGATTGTTAGCAGCTAGTTAGGGCTGGGGGGGGGGACTACATTCAGAGTATAAGACACACCTTAATTATCAGCCTCTTTTAGGGAGGAAAAAGGTGCATCTTATACACTGAAAAATACAGTATATGTCACCAGGGAAAAAAATGCTACCTCCGAAAAGAGAGGGAGCCTCTGTTCTATAACAAATACCACCTATATTAGAAATAGGTTGCATCTGAAGCAGAAAAATCATTATATGGCTCACAAGAATGATTTTGGAAGTATCTTACTCATTATGTTTTTAATTATACATTGCAAGAATCACTCTGTGAATGAGATGGGCAATATATAAATTTGACAAATATCTGAGAAACGTATCCCTGAAAAGATATTTCAGATCTACATTATGTCAAGAGACACTGACCAACTAAGCGAAATGTGGCATGTTTTTGCTGAAATTTGGCAATGCTAGATTTTCAATAAACCTTTTCTTTTCTACATTCCTGTTGCTTAGATCAGTGTTTTTCAACCAATGTGCCACGGCACACTAGTGTGCCAGGGGACATGGTCAGATGTGCTGTGGGGAAATTAAACTTGGGTCCCCAAACTATGGCCCGCCTGCTGGATATGGCCTGCAGAGGCCATTTATCTTGCCCGCCGCCAGCCGCCTCCATCTGAACATAAACATTCCCCTCACAATCCCTCCACCTGTCAGCGAGAGTAAGAGTGGAGGGACAGGGAATGTTCACTGACCAATCACCTTCTAAGATTCATCCCGACCACTAGTGATGAACCAATAGCAGGCCGTCTCTCATCCACACCCAGGAAGGTCCCCACTCGGGCTGTCACGCATTTGTCATTGTGTGGCCATGGCGAGTAGTTGAAGCTGCTATATTATTAACTATATGTATAATATGTACTGTGTTAGAGTGTCATTTTGGTTGGTGGTGTGCCCCAGGATTTTGTAAATGTAAAAAATGTGCCATGGCTCAAAAAAGGTTGAAAATCACTGGCTTAGATTGATAACTCTTCCACACAATAGCCTAAAGTAAATACATCCTCCGACATTTAGGAAAATGTGTATACTCTTGTAAACCTGGGGATTATTCATACATGATAGTTGTGGAATAAAGAAGTATATTAAAAGAAAATATTGCCATGTCATATCATTTTTTATTTTCCAATTGCATCTTAGCCTGGACACTATTCACATAGTCAGAAATTCAAACAGAGATACTGAGGAGGAGAGGTGGACACAAATGTTCCTTCAAAATTGTCCACAAAATTTATAGAAATCAAAATTGAATAGACAGTTTATCCTGTTTCTTTGGGGGATGAAAAGATTCTCCAATATTTTTTTCAAAGGTAGGATTCACTATTAGTGGTGATAGGTTCTCTAATGAAAAAAAAAGTTCCTTGTATTATTTGGGAATTACATTGAAACCTAGGAAGAAAAAAGCCTGCAGCCTGGCTTTTAAAAATATTGTGAAATAAAGGATCTCTCTCTCTCTCTCTCTCTCTCACACACACACACACACACACGCACGCACACACACACACACGCACGCATGCACATACACACACACACACCATCTTGTAATCAAGAAAACCACATCCCAAGCAAAATTCTCATCTCCTTTCAAACAATTTCTGAAGCATGTTCTGTTTGTTTGATTGAATTAAATGAGAATTAAAATGAAAAAAAAACCTGCTGAATTTCTCTACTTTGCACTAACAGGAAACTTCAGAAGCTTCAGTGCTGTCAGCAATACAGATTTTTCTTTATTTGTGTCACACAGGAACTGAACTGCACTTCCAATGCCTTCATAATGCTTCTTTCTAATGTGCTTTCCTTTTTTTTCTTTTTTCTTTTGTGGATGCAACTCTCTAAGCATTTTCTTTTAGTTCCTTTCTCTTTGTCTGTCCCTAAACTTCCACAGTTGTCCTTTCAAATCAAAAAGTCTGGGTGGCTGAACAAAACAAATTCTATGCGTGCAGATGATTATCAACATATAAGAAAAATCACTTGATTATTTTCAGCAGAAAATCATTCCGTAATAATGGGGTTTTTCTGATGTGTGCACATCACGATACATCTGCCAAGGAATCAATACCTTTTTTTGTTTTGTTTCTGGCTTTCTGAAAAGTTGTTTCTTACATTCTTTTATGTCTTCCAACCTTACCTACCTGAACACCATTTCAGCTACACAGAGAATAGCAATTTGCCCTTTAGCTTGCCCTGCTATCTTGAGTTTTTCTTTTCACACCTAAGCGCAGTCCACTATGTGAAGATATTTATGAAAATCCCAGCTTTGACTATTGTATTGTTGTGTGAGCCGTTCAAAGGAATAAAAGCTTGAAATATATAATAAGTCAGTTTCGACAACAGTTTTCATTCCATTCTGATATAATCTTTAGTCAGGGAGAAAGGGAAAAAAATGAAGGTAGACATATTTCAACTCTTTACCTAATTTATAGCATAATTTTTATTAATCACAATACTGAGACCTTGTAATGGGCCTTTGTTTTTGCTTTATAGGTGGATATATATCAGTGGTCCCCAAACTTGGCAACTTTAAGACTTGTGGACTTCAACTCCCAGAATTCTCCAGCCAGTTTTGCTCCCAGAATTCTGGTAGTTGAAGTCCACAAGTCTTAAAGTTGCCAAGTTTGATATATGTATATAAAAATAAAAACAAAGCAGAAAGAAATTACAGGGGACTGCTTTACTATTTGGCAATACTGTAGTTGAAAGCTCTACAACATAAAACATTCTGAGCAGCCTATGAATAGAAAAGTGAGCCCTAATAGAAAGAAACAAAAGTAATTTGAAAAAGATCAATTCATATTCTGGGAAAATGTATGTTTTGATATTTTTGCTTGGTTAAAAAGCCACATAGTCAAGGCAGTGTATGTTACTAGATAAAGGGAAGTATGACTGGGGACTATATTGTTTCAAACGAATCTGTTTGGGTTTTCAGATATGTTAGAGAGTCATTCATTTTTTACCTACCGGTATGAATGTTTAAACTCAAGCTAGAGTCTTCTTGATGATGATCCCAATACAAAGAGATCATCATCTCATGGAAGGTGGTAACCGGTGGATGGATTCAAATTTTTAACAACTGACCTAATTACAGACTGGGTGGGCATGGCTAGGTGGTCATGTGATTGAGTGGTGATGGCCAACTCAATGTCACTTCTTTGCCTAAGAGATAGACTATCTCAGTGATTGTGAACCTTTTTTGACTCGGGTGCCAAAAGGGTACATGTGCGGGTGATAGCATGCATTGCAATGCTCTCCCCCTCCATGCACTGCCCTACCCCTAGAGGTGGGCAGCAGGCAGGGTGGGGTGAAATGCAGTTCCACTGGCGGAAATGAAGATGTGTGCGCAGCTCCAGCTAATCGTCGGCTGACACTTCCTGGATTACTGGTCTCAACTCTCCTTTTTTTTCCTTCCTGCTGCTGTGTCTGCTCCTTGCTTTTTTCTTCTTTCCTCCTTCCTGGCCTCGGATGAGCTTCCCTCTCTCCTGCCAGCTCCCCGCCAGCCTCACGCAGCCACCTCCCACCTGAGGTGCAAACAGAAGGTGTGGGTGTATGCAACACTGGCAGCATTTATGCTTCTGGTAGCACCCGTTCACCCAGCTACCCAGCCTGAGACGGGGGGGGGGGGGCAAGCCAGGAAAAAAAACATGGGAAACGCAAAGTAAATTGTCACCCCAGCGAGCAACACTGGTAAGGTTGTAAGTCGAGGACTTAACAGTTCACTTGAACGATGATGATCGTTCAAGCCATTCCCACCTGGTCACATGACCATTACGCCACAGCCACAAAATAAGCTACACCCACGGTATGGTAGTAAAAATGTTGGCTGCCCATTACTGCCTACCCCTATGCCTGTGCATAGGCCTCACTGAAGCCTCAGACTTCCGATTGGTTTGTTGGGCTGTTTTTTGCCATCCCCAGGGTTCACGAGAGCCCCCTGAAGTGTGGGAACAGCAAAAAACAAGCCACATTTGTTTCTGAACTTCTGGTTGGCCCATTGAGATATTTTTCACCATTCCCAGGCTTCAGGAAGCTTTCCTGAACCCTGGGAAGAGAGAAAATGGCCAAAAAGAAGGCTGAAAATCAGCTGGCCAGCACACCTATGTGATATAGGGCAACACCTCATGTACCATCAGAAATGGCTCTGCATGCCACCTGTGGCACACGTGTCATAGATTCACTATCACAGTCCTATCTCTTTTGCTGGATTAATGAGTTAAAGAGATGAAGACATTCATTTTTAATAAGATTTTTAGAAAACTGCAATTGAAAGTTCTTCATGTCTTCTTACCCTGATGACCCAATATTATCCGGCATTTAATTCCAAGCTGATTTAATTTCTCTTGATTCCTTTCCAGAATGCACCCCATCTATCTCTTTCACACATACACATACACACACGATTTAAGCAAATTTCCTTGTTTTGGAGATTTTAGAATCTCAGGCTAGAAGGTACCTTGGAGGTCTTATAGTTCAATCCTTTGCTCAAGGCCGAAGACCTCATACATGCACAAGTTTGCAGACATACTGGCTTTGGCAGTTTCACACATTCCAAGTTTCCTTCAGGATATCACAAAGGTGTTGGATCAAGGTGGTGCCGTGGATATTGCCTATCTGGACTTCAGCAAAGCCTTTGATACGGTTCCACATAAAGAGCTGATGGATAAATTAGTGAAGATTGGACTTAATCCCTGGATAGTTCAGTGGATTTCAAGCTGGCTGAAGCGTAGACATCAGAGAGTTATTGTTAATGGCAAGTATTCTGAGCAGAGACAGGTTACAAGCGGTGTGCCACAAGGGTCTGTTCTGGGTCCTATTCTTTTTAATATGTTTGTGAGTGACATAGGGGAAGGTTTGGTAGGGAAGGTTTGCCTATTTGCCGATGACTCTAAAGTGTGAAATAGGGTTGATATTCCTGGAGGGGTCTGTAATATGGTAAATGATTTAGCTTTACTAGATAAATGGACAAAGCAATGGAAACTGCAGTTTAATGTTTCCAAATGTAAAATAATGCACTTGGGGAAAAGGAATCCTCAATCTGAGTATTGCATTGGCAGTTCTGTGTTAGCAAAAACTTCAGAAGAGAAGGATTTAGGGGTAGTGATTTCTGACAGTCTCAAAATGGGTGAACAGTGTGGTCGGGCAGTAGGAAAAGCAAGTAGGATGCTTGGCTGCATAGCTAGAGGTATAACAAGCAGGAAGAGGGAGATTGTGATCCCCTTATATAGAGCGCTGGTGAGACCACATTTGGAATACAGTGATCTCTCGATTAGCGCGGGGGTTACGTTCCAAGACCTCCCGCGCTAATCGATTTCCGCGTTATAGTGGTGCGGAAGTAAAAACCACCATCTGTGCATGCGCGCCATTTTTTTCATGGCTGCACATGCGCGGATGGTGGAGTTTGCGTGTGGGCGGCGGGGAAGACCAAGGGAAGGTTCCTTCAGCCGCCCAACAGCTGATCTGCTCCGCAGCGCGGAAGCAGCGAGGAGCCGAAGATGGGGTTTCCCCGTTGCCCAGGCAAAGGGGAAACCCCATCTTCGGCTCCTCGCTGCTGCCGCGCTGCGGAGCGGATCAGCTGTTGGGCGGCTGAAGGAACCTTCCCTTGGTCTTCCCGCCGCCCAGGCAAAGGGGAAACCCCAAGATCGCTTGCCGCTTGCCGCTTGCCGTATTGCAGCTTGGAGCCTTGCTTCGCCTCCTTCGCTGCAATACGGCAAGCGGCAAGCGATCTTGGGGTTTCCCCTTTGCCTGGGCGGCGCTGGGGCCATGCAGAGCCGCTCATCTAGGGGGGGCGTGGACCAGCAAGGTGCCCTCCGCTCTCTCTCTTTCTCTCCCTGTTACCGGTGTGGTATAAGAGAGAGAAAGAAAGAGAAAGGAGGGTGACTTGCCAGTCCACGCCCCCCTGGATGAGCGGCCCCGCTTGGCCCCAGCGCCGGACTCCACCGTTGCCTCCGCCCTTGTTCGGCTCTGCAGCTGAGAGGCCACGTCCACCCCCTCCTCGGTGTCCCCGGCACCCAGCGTCCCCACGCCGCCTCCACCTCCCGGTAATGCGCCCGACCTCTGCCTCTCTCTTTCTCTCTCATATACCACGCCGGCAACAGGGAGAGAAAGAGAGAGAGAACTAGCGCGGACTTATTTTTTAATTAATATTTTTTGAAAAACCGCGTTGCAGCATTTCGCGCTAATCGAGACCGTGCTAATCGAGGGATCACTGTACTGTGTTCAGTTCTGGAGACCTCACCTACAAAAAGATATTGACAAAATTGAACGGGTCCGGGCTACAAGAATGGTGGAAGATCTTAAGCATAAAACGTATGAGGAAAGACTTAATGAACTCAATCTGTATAGTCTGGAGGACAGAAGGAAAAGGGGGGGCATGATCGAAACATTTAAATATGTTAAAGGGTTAAATAAGGTTCAGGAGGGAAGTGTTTTTAATAGGAAACTGAATATAAGAACAAGGGGACACAATCTGAAGTTAGTTGGGGGAAAGATCAAAAGCAACGTGAGAAAATATTATTTCACTGAAAGAGTAGTAGATCCTTGGAACAAACTTCCAGCAGACGTGGTTGGTAAATCCACAGTAACTGAATTTAAACATGCCTGGGATAAACATATATCCATTGTAAGATAAAATACAGGAAATAGTATAAGAGCAGACTAGATGGACCATGAGGTCTTTTTCTGCCGTCAGTCTTCTATGTTTCTATGTATCTATGTTTCTATGATATTGAACAGTGGCTCTACTGATATCTTCTTCATATTAAAACTTCTTTCCTGGTATAAGCACTGTCTTTTTAGTTATGCTGTAACTGCTTATCATTTGCCTTGTATCAATTAAATTACAATTAGTAATTGTAAACTTGTGTATATTTAATAGAAAAGCAATACTGATTTTTAAAAAGTGCATTTACATGCACAAGATATATCATATAGTCTCTAAAGTGTATAAAATTCATAATCTATATTTCATAGATGTTTATTGAAAACATGTATATACAATATTTTCATTAAACAAATAATAGACATGTTTCACTCATTGTCTAATAGGTGTATGATACTTAGAATTCAACACAGAAGTGAACAAGACAAATATCAATGTGTATTATCTAGGTTTATTAAGAAATCATAAAGTTATTGATGTTCACAGCTATAGCAAGTTTCTTCATTCAACAAATCTTTCTTCTGAAAATTACAAGAACAAAAAGTATATTATTTTCATAAGAATTTGTAATATTATTTCTATCAGAAGGAACCAACAATTATGCAATGAACATGTGGGAAAGTAGAGGATAAAATCCTGGGTACAAAATTGTTTATTTATCCATGATTGACTATGACTGAGGCAAGTAGAGATGTGTTAGGTAAGCCATCAAATAAGACACGCTTTGAGGCCCAAAGGAAAGCTAATGAAAATCAAATTAGACAATTAAGACAAGTGCTTATCAAGGCCATTTTAATTTGCCCAAAGCAATATAATACAAAATAATGAACTTTTCCATAAATTAAAATTGAGAAGAATATCTAAGTCTAATGTAGGGCTTTTATAGTCATGGTCTTTTTCCATTTATATGTAAATGTATGCATGTAAGGAAATCACTGTGGTATATATAGCCAGCCAGCTACTGACCATTTAAGCAAGAAATAGGTATTACTGACTCAAGAAATATCCATATGATCCATTAACTTTGCAGGAATTTCTAAATTGCACTTTCCAAGTATTGAATTTACCAGTATTTCTGATATTGTGCAATATAACAAACACACACAAAGGAATACAATGGGAAACAAACAAATTAAGTGATATAATGAAATGTATTATCAGATATAGGATAAAATAACATTTCCAATCCTCATTACAAAATCTGCCCCGAAACTGGAGGTTTATGTAACATCAGAATTCCTATTGCAAATGTTAATGTGTTCTATAAAATATGTGACATAGATGGAATATACTTATTTAAGAAAGTTGTACTTCTTTTTTGCATTTTGTCTATGGAAACATATATAGACATTTCTTAATTGTTGGGCTACAGGTAATGGTTTGATGATTTGTGAAGAAGAAAGTATAGTTTTCATTAAATATGGCGAGAAATTATTTTTCTTTATACTTATGTGTATCGGCCAAAATGTATCCAAATTGACTAGTGCGGTCATTATGTTAGAATTTAATGTAGCATGGAAACTAAACTAAGAATGATAACCTTGTCTATTCCTTCTGTCCTTTCTAAAAACATTATTCAAAAGCATCAATTAATCCAAGCCAAGAAAATGGTAGAAGACAATAGGTTCCTCTTCTAAAACAGAAAAGAGTTACAATTTAAAATAATGTTATGTTGTACAAAAGGTGGTAGAAATATATCATGTTATAAAGTATGAATGTTTGTAAAAATAAGCAAATATATTGATCCACTTTGTTACATGGAGGTGAGATTTGGGAATGTCAGAAGAACATGTTCCTATTTGTTAAAGATGTATTACTTTAAGGATAGGATAATATTTTGAAATACACTAATACAGCACTTATTTATACTTTCATTATGAAGGGATTAATTTCATAACCTGTATAGGTGAAAATATTTTTTACATTCATTATATCAGCTAAAATATTGTAGGGTTTGCCATGCACACAGACTCACAAAAGATGTCACACTGGTAGGAGAACTGGTATGATAAAATTTGGAAGCAAAATAATATCTACAGTAATGAGAAAAGTTGACCTCGGTGCATAAAACAACGCAGGATGAAGATTAATAGATTTCTGCTAAGAAAATTCAATATTAATTGCAATTTTTTTCCAATAATCTAAAAGATGATACTACACATGGACATCTCTCCAGGTCTAAGACAGATCTGCTGTATTCCGTCATCAAAAACAAGATGTGGTACAGCAGCAGCACATATTTTTAAACTATGTAAAAGATGTCCATTGCCTATTCAGTTTTAGGTGGTGTATTTTAATAAGATTTAAAATATGTCAATAATACTTTAATTTGATTCCAAATGGAGCAAAGGCTGTGCTCAGTAACCCTTTCCAATTCAATGGTGCTATAAATAGGAACTCAAATTCAAAGGGAAAATCTATATATACCACTATAACTAATATATATTACAGTCAAACCTCGTCTTACGAACCTAATTGGTTCCAGGGAGAGGTTCGTAAGACGAAAGGTTCGTAAGACGAAACATTGTTTCCCATAGGAAACAATGTAAAGTCAATTAATCCGTGCAACCAAAAAAAAAAAAACCGCAAAAAAATTGGCAACATCCAGGAAGGCCAATGGAAATTCTCCCATCTGCAGCGTCATCGGTCTCCGGGCAGACTCTCCCTCGACTTGAAGTCACTTCAGCCTCCTGAACCCTGAACCCGGAAGTTCGGCAAAAGTTCGGCGTTTGGAGGCTCCTGGGAAGCCGCCCGGCTGTTTTAAAAGGTGACCGCCGGGCTGGGGGGCTTCCCAGCAACCGCCTGAACCCCGAACTTTTGCTGAACTTCCGGGTTCGGGGTTCAGGAGGCTGAAGTTGCTTCATGGCTGAAGTCGAGGGAGAATCTGCCCGGAGACCGATGACGCTGCAGATGGGAGAATTTCCATGGGCCAATGGAAATTCTCCCATCTGCAGTGTCATCGGTCTCCGGGCAGACTCTCCCTCGACTTGAAGTCACTTCAGCCTCCTGAACCGTTCGTAACTCGAAAAAAGTTCGTAAGAAGAGGCAATTTTTTTCGGAACCCCGGGTTCGTATCACGAGTTGTTCGTAAGACGAGGGGTTCGTATCTTGAGGTACACTGTATATGTTTTTATGGTTACATGCATATTACATGTTTAATTGTTTATAATGTTCTGTTTACACTATTGTACGAGCATGCTTTCTTTGGATATTTGGAATCTATATTTTTAATCTTAAAAGCAATAAACCTTTCTCACTGGAAAAAGAAATCTATACTAAAATCTATAATTATAATGTCAGAAGCAATAAACCTTTCTCAGTGAAAAAAAGAAAAAGAAAATGAAAGAATATCCACATCTATAAGATATCTGACTTGCTTCAGCTGGAATCTCTTAACTTTAAAAAATTTATAGACTATATAAACTTGACTAGACTATAAGGGGTTTTGTGTAGTGTTGTGTAGTGTTGGCCTAGAGCAGGGGTGTCAAACTCAATTTCACTGAGGGCTGCATCAGGATTATATTTGACCTCAGGGGAAGGGCATGGCCAAGGTGTCGTGGACAGCTTGACAATAGTTATGGTGGGGGCACCTATGACCTGAGTGCTCTACCAGTGAAAATGACTTGTGAGCTCCATTTTTGGCTGGGACGGCCTCCGACAACCATCTGCCGGTGAAAATGGAACTCCATTTTCATTGGCAGAGGACCTGCGGGCCAGTCCTTTACTGTTTCCATGGTGGCCCTTTGGGCCAGAACCAGCCTTGTGTTTGACACCCCTGGCCTAGGTGTTGTGTGAATCGGCCATTGTGGTTTGAAATTCATGGTATAGGCTTTGTTATGACATGTGATTCCAGACATATTCCACAATTTTTTTAAAAAAAAAAGCTTTACCATATGCAGAACTCTAGCTTTGATCTTTATCAGGAAGGGTTCCTATGATTTTCTTCTGCAGCACAAATGATATTTATGAATGCTGCTCCCAAACCGTTGTGGTTGGCTCTGGCCCAGCTCCTGCCCCAAGGAATGTGGAAGTGGATGTGGGGGAAACATCCACATGCCCCAGGCCTGTTTTGCTTCCGATAGAATCTCCCGACGAAGGCTCCTCTGACGAAGGAAGCGTAAGTAGCAGGGAAAGGGAGAGTTTGGCAGACAGCCCAGAAGGAGATCAATCATCCTTATCATCCCTGGATTCTGAACAAGAACTTATAGCAGACCCACGCATGCATAGAGTGATGCATAGGAGAGAACAACTGAAGATTACAGGAGATAAGTGAGGCCACCTGTGGTTGGGTGGGGCTGCTGTAATTAGTGCTACAGATAAAAGGAACAGCTTGCTGGTTTAGCCTTGTGGAAGTTTATCTAATAGTTTGTCAAGATCGTGGCTTTGCTGTTTCTCTGTTCAAGACTGTGTATGGACTTTCTGGACTTTGGAATTTGGACTCAATTTCCCAGTTACTGGGTGAGAAATTGGATTGCATTTAACCTGCGCCTTGTGTGTACCAGAAAATCCCTTTGACATTTAAAAAAGGATTTTTTTTCTGCTTTTCTGTTGATAAAGACTTTTGGTTTTCCTTCTATCGTGTGATGTTTGTCTTTCTGGACTAATTACCCTGTAATTATGGGCGGTTGGGACACGCCGGCAGAACACAAACCAATGATTGATAGTTTATAACAATTGTTCCTTTTTAGGGCAATGTTGTTTGGTCACATCATTCTTTTGTAGCAGGTTTTATACAATAGAATAGAATAGAATAGAATAGAATTGAATTGAATTTTTATTGGCCAAGTGTGATTGGACACACAAGGAATTTGTCTTGGTGCATATGCTCTCAGCGTACATAAAATAAAATATACATTTGTCAAGAATCATGTGGTACAACAATGATTGTCATAGGGGTCAAATAAGCAATGAAAAGCAATATTAATAAAAATCTTAGGATATAAGCAACAAGTTACAGTCATACAGTCAACATGGGAGGAAATGGGTGAAAGGAATGATGAGAAAAACTAGTAGAATAGAAGTATTTTATTATGTATTTATTTATTTATTAGACTTCTATGCCACCCTTCTCAACCGCCTCAGGTTTTCCAGGAAATGTTACCGCCTACATTTTGAATAAATGTTAAAAATCATTGTGTAATGCAACCCAATTCTAATTAAGATGTGAAAAAGCTTTCTGAGCCAGAAGTCCAATATTTAAAAAGTGGGAACAGTATTACCATAGGTAGGCCTGGCAACTGAGGACAGGGGGTAATTAACTGTCTGCCAGCTTCATAATTCTTTTTGCAAAGGTCAATTGAGATTGGAGACAAAAGCCATCTAACATTCTGACTCTGAATTTCTACCACACACCATTTCAAAAGAAGGATAAAAGACACACAACTAGAAATGGCTGTATAAGTATTAAACTGAATAAGTATTATTCAGTTTATACTTGAATAGATTTCTCCCAACCAGTCAAAGCAAGACATATACCATAGTTATTAAGAAAAAAAACTGAGCAGGTCCGTTAAGGATCTCAGGCTGTTTCATCTAAAGCTTTTGCAAAGTGTGCATGATCAATCAAACTGGCTGCAAAAGCAATTGTATGCTCAAAGTATTAATATTTCGGTATATTTCTGACTGAGTATAATATCTATCTATATGCATTTCAGTAGCTATTGTAAGCATGCAGAGAGGTCTTTGCCTAGTTTCATATTTTTATATATGTATATATATATCATTGTGATGGTAGCTGCTATCACTATTGAAACTTTTTGGCACTCTCATAATGTTACAAGAACATCTACAAGCCCAAAATTTATAATGAAGACTAAATTTTAACAATGTATGGAAAGTTATGATCATTATGTTATTCCTGAAATTTTCATCCATTATTCAAGTATATGTATAATATAAAGCTCTTTGGGCTTTCTGTTCATAAGAAAACATTTCTAAATTATCATATTTACGCAAAAGGTATAACCTATTACTGAATCATGTAGAAATGATATTCAGAAAGATTCTATGTTACTCCTAAATTACTATACTTTACAGATATAAGATTATGTAAATATGATTACTGAATATTGTTACTCCTATATTTGAAATGAATATACAACAATATATATATGCTACCATATAAAAAGATTGTTTACCCCATCCCCTCCCCATTTTTCTTTTTGTACTCCCATTCCCCTTCCCCTTCCCCATTCTTAATAAACTAATAAAGTATATTTTTTTAAAAAAAGATTCTCAGAGCTAACTCTTCAAATTACAGCTTGTTCTTGATTTAGAACCTTGACTGAGCCCAAAATTTTTGTTATTAAGTAATACATTTGTTAAGTGACTCTTGCCCCATTTTATGACCTTTCTTGCCACACTTGTTAAGTGAATCACTGCAGTTGTTAAGTTAGTAATATGTTGTTAAATGAATCTGACTTCCCGAATGATTTTGCTTGTCATGAGGTCACAAAAAGTGATCACATGATACTGGGATATTGCAACTATCCTAACTATGAGTCAATTGGCAAACGTCTTAATCTTGATCACATGACCATTGGGATGCTGCAAAAGTCATAAGTGTGAAAATGTGTTGTGGTCCAGCATTAGCCAGCAAAGTTGGCAGCACATTCGGACAGTAAGGAGATTGGGGTTAACATGGGCAAGTCCTGGAGTCTTGGGAAGGCTCTGATAAGTACTCTGCATCAGGGGCAGAGATGGAGCCAGGGCTGTCTGACCGTTAACAGCTACCTTTGGAAGTGGAGATAAATGAGGCTGAAAAACAGCTGGAAGCTGTTCCCGAAGTGTGCATACGCAGAGATGTCAGGAGAAGGGAACAATTATGGAACAGAGGTGGACTATAGGCACCTCTGCGACTAGGGAACAGGGAATAAAGGCACAAGGGGACACTGAATGGCCCTCCCATAGGGAATAAATAGGAGTGAAGGGGGAGTGGTGTTTGCAGGAGACAATTAGTTCTCTGTTAGTGTGGAAATTTGATTGTGTGAGTTTTGCTTCACAGAATGTTGCCAAATATTTCCTTGTAGAGCATCATGCCTGGAAGATATCGGCCTGGCAACTTTCCAAGGACTGATAAGGTCTGTGGTTGCAATTCACTCTTGAAAGACTGTTTGCCAGGACTTTGCTGACTGTGAATGCTAGGAATTCTCATTAGCTAAATAAAAGGGGTTTTGTTGGGACAAGGAGTCTTTTTCAAGATTTTGTGAAGCCTAGGTCAGAGCAAAACAATCATAAGTCACTTTTTCCAGTGATGATCACTAAACAAACTGTTGTAAGTAAAGGACTTTACATTAAGGAGAGATTCCCTGTTCATAAAGACATTGATTTTCCCCCAGTTCATATTCCATCATTTGGTCAAATAATAAAAATGCCAAATCCTGTATAAAGAACTGAGTGATTGTGCAATGAATCTTAATAATTATTATACTTTTATACCAAATAACTATCAATGACTGGTGGTTCATAGTAATAAAAGAAATCAATAAAATATAAAAGATGGGAAATATAATGAACAGCCAGGTCTTCGTGGCTCTTCTAAAACAATACTTTGGGGAGGGACATTCAGATGCCAAGGTAAGACCTTGCTCCAGAAAGATCAGGTACTGCTACAGGGAGTCATTGCTCACAGTCGCTCATGCCCTCATCACCTCAAAGTTCGATTACTGCAACGCTCTCTACATGGGGCTATCTTTGAAAAGTGTTCGGAAACTTCAAATTGTGCAGAACGCAGCCGCGAGAGCCATCGTGGGGCTTCCAAGATTCGCCGATGTTTCTTCAACACTCCGTGGCTTGCATTGGCTGCCGATCAGTTTCCGGTCACAATTCAAAGTGTTGGTCATGACCTTTAAAGCCCTA
The DNA here is from genome assembly GCF_031021105.1 of Erythrolamprus reginae. NCBI lineage: Eukaryota > Metazoa > Chordata > Lepidosauria > Squamata > Dipsadidae > Erythrolamprus > Erythrolamprus reginae. The sequence continues at coordinate 222,002,582 of NC_091952.1, forward strand.
CATGGCATTGGACCAGAGTACCTCCGGAACTGCCTGCTACTGCACGAATCCCAGTGACCGATAAGGTCCCACAGAGTTGGCCTTCTCCGGGTCCCATCGACTAAACAATGTCGTTTGGTGGGCCCCAGGGGAAGAGCCTTCTCTGTGGCGGCCCCGGCCCTCTGGAACCAACTCCCCGCGGAGATTAGAACTGCCCCCACCCTTTCTGTCTTTTGTAAACTACTTAAGACTCACTTATACCGCCAGGCATGGGGGAGTTGAGACACTTTTTTCCCCAGGCTTTTTTTATACTTTGTTTTATGTTTGGTATGAATGTTGCTGTTTGGTTTTTAAGTAATGATAGGGTTTTATATGTTTTTAATATTAGATTTGTTCCACTGTTATATTGTTTTTATTGCTGTTGTGAGCCGCCCCGAGACTTCGGAGAGGGGCAGCATACAAATCAAATCAAATCAAATCAAATCAAATCAAAAATAAAATAAAATAAAATAAAATAAAATAAAATAAAATAAAATAAAATAAAATAAAATAAAATAAAATAAAATAAAATAAAATAAAATAAAATAAAATAAAATAAAATAAAATAAAATAAAATAAAATAAAATAAAATAAAATAAAATAAAATAAAATAAAATAATAAAATAAAATAAAATAAAATAAAATAAAATAAAATAAAATAAAATAAAATAAATGCAGTCCTGAAGTCCTGGTAGATGACCATGCCAATACTGTAGAATTTAGTCATCCAGGCAGTTGTTATGAGAGACAAGCAAATATAAAAGCAATCAGCCCCTGTGCCATATAGAGTTTTATAGGCAACAACCAGCATATTGAATTACATTTGGAAGTAAATAGGCAATTAATTCAGCTCGCAAAGCTTGCTTCTATGGGCCATAGGAAGAATGCCTAATCGCATGAATGTTTATGTCATCAAGATGCACAAGGTCAAGTATTCAAACAATTTTTCTTTCGTGTCTGTGTATGAAGGGGAGACCTAGTGAAAAATAATACATTTTTAGATGCTTTGGGGTTTAGTGACTCCTCCCCATGCTCACCTGCAATACTTTAACTTTCTGTAATGTTACATGCTTAGATAAAAGGTGTGCTGATGGCTGCCTGACAGCGTCAGGTTGCCTACTTCCTCAGAAAGGGCCTTTTCTACCAGATGCACATTATTTTGTACATTTATGATTGATTAATATTTTCCTTATTATAGGTCTTCTTCTTTCACACTGTCACTTAAATCACCAGAGAGCTGCAACTGAAAATGTTCTGTCTGATGTCAAAAAATCCATCTTTTCAAAACTGTTGTGTTACCACTGCTGTCAAATACTTCAGTGGAATAGACTTGCCTCAGACATTTCTTTGGAACTACTTCCTGAATATCTGAAAGTTAACTAAATGAGGCAAAAGTGGTGAGGAAAAATAAAGAAAAGCAGAGACATTATTATCATGAAGTAAAGTTTGCATTTGAAATTCTTGGTTTACCATTTTATCTAAGTATATTTTCACTCCTCATTGCAGATATAATTTGTAACACACCAGCTCTATGTCACTGTCAAAGGAGGCCTAGAGTGGTTTGTTCAATGAGTGAATGTTCAAACAGGGCTATATACAACAAGGTACACCCCATTCCTGTCAACATCTAAAATAGTCCACAAAACCTCATGTGAACATAATGGATTTTTCACAGAACACCAGAAAAATACTCAGGAAAAAATATTATTTTTGTTACCAGATCAGTGGGATTACTTTCACAGAAAAGATTCGTTGGTTCTCATAGAACAGTGATGGTGAACCTTTTTTTGCCCGGGTACCAAAAGGCCATGCGCGCCCACATCCATAATGCAATGTCCTCCCCCTGCACATGTGCACACACTCCCACACTTCCCCCTCCCTGCACATGCAAACAGGCCTCACTCAAGCCACCAAACTTCTGGTAGGCCCATTGGGGCATTTTTTTTACTTCCCCCAAGCTCTGGAAGCTTTCCTGAAGCATGAGGAGGGACAAAATGGCCCTATGCATGTGCACACTGGAAGGCTGAAAATCAGCTGTGGACAGTGTGCACATGCATAGGGCAATGTCTCACATTCCCTTAGATATGGCTCTGCATGCCACCTGTGTAAAGTGACCCGATTTTTACATTGTTAAAGAGGAACACCATTGACGGGGGGGGGGGGGGGGGGTATCAAAAATTTGGTTTATGTGGAACAAAAAAAATTCTTTTTCTCTCTAATTCTCTTCCTCCTTCTATTTCTCTCTTCCTCTCTCCCTCCCTCTTTCTTTATCTCTCTTCATTCCTTCCCCTATTTCTTTCTCTCTCTCTCTCTCTCCATCCCTCTTTCTTTCTCTTCTTTCTTTCCTCTCTCTTTTTTTCTTTGAAGCGGCATATAAATCTAAATGCTATTGCTATAAAAGAAACAAAGAAACAAAGAAAGAAAGAGGAAGGAAGGAGGCAGGGAGGGAAGGAAGGAAGGAGAGAGACAAAGGAAGGAGGGAGGGAGAGAGAAAGAAAGAGAGGAAGGAATGAAGAGAGAGAAAGAAAGAAAGAGGGAGGGAGAGGAAGAGAGAAATAAAGGGAGGAAGAGAATTAGAGATAAAGGAAGGAACGAAGGAAGGAAGGAAGGACATATAGAAATAGAGAGAAATAGAGAGAAATAGAAAGAAAGAAAGAAAGAAAGAAAGAAAGAAAGAAAGAAAGAAAGAAGGCACCTTTGGGGCAACCATGACCTTGAATACCTGAGTCTACAGAACCTTAGGGTTAAGCAACCCAACCCTTGGGTGAGCGTCACCTGCGGAGACCCGCACCCTTATTGCCACATTCGTCTGCGCCTGTGCGCGCAAAAAGTCCACCCACTTTTGGCCACTTTTTCATCTTTCCGTCTGGTTCCTCCCTGAAGCTTCCCGCTTTGAAGAGAAGGGACCGGCCAGTGATTAAGTCTGCCGGGGGGAAGATTGATGCCGTGGCAGAGCCAGATGCTCCTCCCCTCCCTAAAGCAGCGCCACCTCTTTCGGTGGCTCCCCACGAACAGGAAGTCGCTGTGCCACACCTTGAACAGGCTTCATGCTCTGGGAGCGAAGCTTCAGCCATGCAAAAGGCCCGGGGTGTGTGTGCGGGGTGAGCGCTGCAGAAGGGGCAAAGCAGGTCTGGCCCTGGGGCCATGCAGGCCAGCAGCGGGCCGAGGCGAGATGGTGGCAGCAGCGAAGTGGGCAGGGGCTGGGAAAAGAGGTGGGAAAAGTTGGCCAGAGAAAAGTTCTCCGGCCTTAAAATGCCCCCGAGGGGTCCCTGCAGTGCTGAGCAACTGCGGTTTCTGTCCGAGCAGTGGCATCGCTTCCAAACCTCCCCGGTCTAGCCCGCCTGGTCTGATCTGGCTCAGAAGCCCCGGGAGTTACCCGGAGAAGATCCTCCAAAGCATCCCAGATGCTACCCTCCTGTTCTCCTGCAGCCGCTGGCTGTCCCACTCTTCCATTAAAAAATCGGGACATTTTGGAAAGCGGGCAGGACACGGGACAAATCAATCAAAAGCGGGACTGTCCCACAAAAAGCAGGATGTCTGATCACCTTACACCTGTGGCACATGTGCTATAGATTCACCATCATTGTCGTACAGAAATTCTAAGACAAATGTGCTTGCAAATAACCTACCTACTTCAAATAATTGGGGAATGATTTACCAATAAAGTTAGAGGAAAATATTTTAAAATATTTTTATGGACTGCTTCAAGGAGACCATTTTCTATCCTTGAGGATTATTGTCATGACAGAATTCTGCATTGTAACACAGAATCATTGCAGATACTATTTGAAATGACTATGATAACCATGAGGTTTTTTCCAGTAGTTCATCTTGAGCCATGCATCATGATCGTTTCCATGTTGTTGAAGAAATTGATGATCTGGATGTCTGATATTATTGCTGGTCAATGTGTAATAATAGAAAATAGAAACATGTCACTTTAAGCCTCAGTGGAGACAGTTATGATTTATTTCATTTGAAAAAGCATCCAGACATTTCCAATCTGAAATCAAAATGATACAGTCTAAGAAATGTAGGGTCTTACCTCTCTTATGGGAAATTTGAGAAATCAACTGCTTGAATGTGAATTCAGTAGGAAATCAAACTAGATTTGCACTCTTGAACAAGGCAGTGATTCTTTTTGCTATTACACCAAGTGACATAATTATACAAATACAAGTAAAGAACGGTCATGCATGCATATTCCCAATTTTCTTGGGTTTTAATCAGTGCTAAATTTACTTCTACAATCCTTATCCCCATTCCCAGGAAGCTCAGGGGGCAGAATCAGAAAAAAAAGTAATTTGCTTTTAGAGAATACTTGATTTGTCTCCAACAATTATAAAAAGAAAAATAACCAGTGGAAGTGAGGGGAGTAATATATCTCTACAATGCACAATTTCTTTTCAGTATATTATTTTGCTTAAAGAAGTTCACTATGAATCCTCTTCATAACTCATTAGTTTTTGAAGCAAATTTAACAATGTTGGAGAAGCTAAGCCTTTAGATTTCCATTAATTGATCCTTGGCCTGCAAGGTGATCTGATCATCAGTGTAATTTTTTAATATTTTATATATAATATTAGATTTAACATCAGCAGAATTTTTATCATTTTCTTTAATAAATCAAAAAGAGAGAGAACACCTTTTTTGCCTCTTTCTTCCCTCTCTTATTCTGTAAAACTTTCAAACACCGAATTTCAGTGATACTGAAACAAGGTTTTCTGAGACTACTTTGAACTTCATGACTTCAGAGGAAAGAAATGTAAGTTTCTATCAATTTCTTTGGACTTTATTATTTAATCATGAAAACAGTTATAACTTTTCAAGAAGACTAAAACATGAGCATTTCAAGAGGGATCAGTCTATACTAAATATATGCAGGGTGTAAAACCTGTTAATTCCTTGCTTATTCTACTCTAGGACACTTGATATAAATTGGATTTTCCTGTGTGGTTAAGCTTCCCTCTTCACTTTCATCTTGAGGATAGTTCCATAAATGTGAATTAGTTCTTATTGGATTAAGAGTATATTAGGCATGTTTGTATTTCTCCTTTTATTAAATATGAACATTGGTTCTTTTTTAAAGTCTTAGGCTATATGTAGACTAAATTATCTTAATTAACACTGTGCAGAAACCTTTATTATTTTCTCCCTGGCAGAAAAAAACTTCCCTTTTTTTCTACTGCATCTTCTTTCAGTAATGTGTTTGTGCCACACATACACATCCCAAAAAATTGTTACAAAATGTAAATGTGGTTTTTTTTTACTTCTTTTGCTTCTTTTTTCCTTTTCCATTATAAATAATTTTGCAACCTGGTTTCCTGTACTTGATATGTTAAAGCTCAAAGAAGGACAACATTGCCCCCTCACCCCGCTGAGATTTAATTGAAGTATGAAAAAGCAAAAGGACCTGAAAGCATTAGAGAGATGGCTTTCATTGACAGACAAGATACAATGCAAACCACTGACCACTTTATAATTGGGCTAATAGCAACTCTGCCACTCTGTAACCATAACATCGTATTGAAATTGATTGCTGCTGACTACATTAATATATCCATGTAGGTTTGTTTTGGAAGAAAAAAAAGAATCATTTGGGAGTTGATTTTTCTTTTTCAAGATTGTAGTTTAGCCTACAGCCTTAATGGTTGTCCACTCAAGTGTAAGCAAGTTTGATCTTTTACTAAAACCAAGTTTTATTTTAGATCAGTCAATGTCAACAGAGTCATAAAGGCTGGCATAGCATAATTAACTATTAAGCTTGCCTTGTACTGTAATTGTTTCATATAAATCTTAAATGCCATTTTAAGAAGGATTCAAAGAGAGAGGTGATGTGAATAATCAGGAGACCAAAGCTTGGTTATATTAATAGAGTTTAAACCAACTGGGTCTGGAAAAAAATTTATGAGAGAATGCAATAGCATTCTGAAGGTCAAGACCTGTGCTTTTTCTTCTAGAGTGCATAACATGGAATAATACATGTATGTTACAGACAGATTCTGACAATAAGAATAGCTTGCTAAGGTGGTAAGTATTTCTACAGAGGCCATATGCCCATCAGGTTAGGATACTTAATTTACGTTAATGCCACATGCGGCACGTGGAGCCATATCTGTAGGCACGCAAGCTGTTGCCCTAGCTCATCTCCAACATTCGTGTGTGTGTCAGCTGGTTTTTGGCTTGCACAGATGCTCTGGGAAGCCTTGGGAGCCTGGGGAGGGCAAAACACGACCCTACTGGGTCCATCAGAAGTTGAGAAACAGGCCGTTTCTGGACTCCAGAGGGCCTCCAGGGGGGGAGCTGTTTTCGCCTTCCCCAGGCATTGAATTATGGGTGTGGACACTCGTGCATGCTTGATAGCACATGCTTACGCTCTTTTGGCACCCGAGGAAAAAAAGGTTCACCATCACTGCAGTAGACTGTGGGTGGGTATTTGGTAGCCAAAATGATCCATTTCACAATTCTATCATTTGTACTTGTATTATGGTGAATTAATTACACAGAGAATAGCTGTGCTTTTTATGTCAATTGGCATCACATCATTCCTAAAAAGACCATTTTGTCCCAGAAAGCCAACAGAGTAGGTGTCTGAAAGGCTACTAAGAATAAGACCTGAATGCTGCAATGATGTCTTCAGAGACCAAAAAAGAATATAATATCCTAATAATCCTCATAAGAGCCTGGTTTCCTTTGTGTGATTAAGAAGCTTTGCTTGGGCATGTTTACTAATTGCACAGTGTAACAAGCCACAGAAAGGAAACATTTTCCACCCATTTTGGATTATTCCAAAACCATGGATACATTTAAATGAGAAGCAAATTCTTACCCCCTTTATGTGGGGTAACCAAGTTTGCTTGCCAAAGGAAGCTGCCTGCTCAACTCTGGGATCCATGGCTTGCGTTTCAGCATCTCATCATTTCAATTTTCAAGTTTATTTATTTTTATTTATTTATTAGAGTTGAAGGGAACCTTGCAGGTCATCAAAGTCCTACCTCCTCGTCAAGCAGGAAACCGTACACCGCCCCAGCCAGATGGCATTCCAATTTCCTTTTGAATGTATCAAGTGATGGGACGTTCACAACCTCCACCGGCAAGCTGTTCCACTGGTTGATCACTCTCACCATCAGAAAGTTCTTTCTTATTTCTAGATTGAATCTCTCCTTAATCTTTTTCCATTGCCCCACCACCCTCTGGTGCCCTGGAAAATACTGTGACCCCTTCACCTCCTCTCTGTGGCAACCCCTCAAATATCTGTATACTGCTATAATGTCCCCTCTGGCCCTCCTTTTTGCTAGCCTATACATGCCCAGTTCCAGCAACCTGTCTTCGTATGTCGTAAATTAAACATGTCTACACAAGTCAACACTTCTGGTTATTTATATCACCATTTATGTGACATGATTGTATGCATAGGTTTCATCTTGAACAAGTAAATGGTGCAATAGATACTCATTCTTTGTGATGGGGTGTTTTAATAACTTGCTCCATTCACCCCAGAATTTCCCTATCCTGATAATCCAAGTCCATTTTTAATCCTACATGACAATCAAAATCATTATCTGATTCTCACATGACAATGTCCTTATCAAGTAATCAGGAGTCAAGCTCAACTTGAAAGAAATTTTACTTTTAAGATCCACATCCAGGGTTGGGCTACTGCCCGAACCGGGTAGAAGTGGAGTCAGTGAAGGGCTACCAAAATGTTTACTACCACACTGTGGGCGTAGTTTATGCAGGATGCCCTGCATTTTTTTCATCTTTCAGTGCAAATTGGGTGCTCTGGGGTGGAGCTCCATTTTTGCTACCCCACTGCGTTCCACCCAGTCCGGGCAGCAGCCCACTCCTGAGTGGGGTAGGGAAAATAGAGCTCCACCCTAGAGCACCCAATTTGCACTGAAAGATGTTGAAAGAAAACCCATAAGCCATGCCCACAGTGTGGTAGTAAAAATGTTGGTAGTCCTTCACTGCTCACATCCTATCAGCCTAGACTTTAAGACAAGACATAGCAACCCAGCCATCTTCTGAGTTTAAAGGAGGAGTAGAACCTAGGCTCACCACCCCAAGTCTAATTACCTTAATCATCACAGGGTATTGGGTCTCAGTGTGCAAATAACAGACCATAATCTAACAATTGTTTAATGCTGTGGCATAAAGAAAGCTCCTCGGCACAAACATGATATCTAAGCTTCAGATATTGGAAGGCTTTCACTTGAAACTTATCAAGATTTCAGTTAGATTCATCCCTTCATCTATTATGCATTTACTGCCAGGGGATCTGCGGGAAATTGTATAGAATGGTATGCTCTGAATTGGGACAGGAAACATGGTGTTATAGTACAACTGCCTCTGTGACTCAGATCCTTCAAACCTTCCATGCCTCAGTTCCTTTGGCACTAGATCACAGCAAATCAGCTACAATTCCTACCTCACAGGGGTTCATGGGAGTTAATTACTGGAATGTTTATACAGCACTTTGAAAATGTAAAGGTCTAAATTAATGCCAAGTTTTATTATTATGAAACCCATTAAAACAAAATACATTGATCAATGAGCCCAAATCAAAGAACATGTAACTGCAAAAGATCTAATTAAAATTAGAAAAATAGAATTATTGAGAGCTACTGAAATTCTGCACCACCCCTCATTCAAATTAGCAGAGATCTATTACGCAGCGTCTTGCCCTGTATTTCTCATGTCACAGGCCAAGCAGCTGGAGGTTTTCAGAAGCCAATATTTTCCTTTATTTGTTTAAGAGCTCATTAAGTGGACTGAAAGAAAGATCTACAAAATCAAATGGCTTTGACATAAAGAAAACAAGAAGGACAAACATGTCTAGCTGCAAAAATCCATTGTAAAATAGACAAGAGAGAAGGACAAAGATATCTAGGTGCAAAAATCCTACCAATCGCTGAATGTCAGCAAAGACCTGGAATTTTCAGTTTCGGCATATTTTCCTTTAATGGTCACCTGGATTTTTGCATAACTCCATTAAGTCGACCTTTAGGTTTGTTCAAAATAATTCAAAATAAACTTTTGATATTTGCAACAATCCCAATAATAATTTTAAGGATAGCAGCATCTGCAGTGTTCTGCTGCTTTCAGCAAAATAATAAAAATAAATATCTATCTATCTATCCATCCATCCATCCATCCATTCATTCATTCATTCATTCATTCATTCATTCATTCAATTTTTATGCCGCTCTCCTCCTTAGACTCAGGGCAGCTTACAACACATTAGCAATAGCCTTTTTAACAGAGCTGGCATATTGCCCCCACAATATGGGTCCTCATAGAAATGAGACACGATGTCTCAGTGGCTAAGACCCTGAGCTTGTCAATCAGAAAGTTCAGCAATTCGGAAGTTCAAATCCCTAGTGCCACATCACAGAGTGAGATTCCATTACTTGCTCCAGCATATGCCAATCTGGCAGCTTGAAAGCATGTAAAAATGCATGTAAAATTCAAATAGAAAAATAGGGACTACTTTGGTGGAAAGGTAACAGTGTTCTGTGCACCTTTGGCATTTAGTCATGCCGACCACATGACCACAGAATCGTCATCAGACAGCGCTGGTTGTTCAGCTTAGGAACCGAGATGAGCACTACCCCCAGCACATACATGTATGTGCGAGGGAAACCTTTACCTTCAGCATTTTACCTTCAGTGATAGCGAAACTTTTTTCCGTCGGATGCCGAAAGAGCATGTGTGTGTGCTGTTGTGCATGCATGAGTGCCCACACCCATAATTCAATGCCTGGAAAGGCGAAAACAGCTTCTCCCGTCCCCCGGAGGCCCCCTGGAGGCCGGAAATGGCCTGTTTCCCAACTTCTGGTGGGCCTAGTAGGCTCGTATTTTGCCCTCCACAGGCTCTAAAGGCTTCCCTGGAACTGGAGGAGGGTAAAAATGCCATCCCAGGGCCTCTGTGTGAGCAAAAAATCAGCTGGCCGGCACACACATGCAAGTTGGAGCTGAGCTAGGGCAACAGCTCACATGCCAGCAGATATGGCTTGATGTGCCACCTGTGGCAACCTGTGCTATAGGTTCGCAGTCACTGCTCTTTTGGACATGTATATGATATTACAATGCAGATAGAAAGGAAGAGGCAATTGCATTATCAGACCATGACACTTTCAGTCTGAAGTCTTGCCTATCCCTGCTGCTGTACTGAAGCTGAATGGTCCTTACAATTGCAAGTAGGTGCTGAATGAATGTTTAAATTGTGTAATCTGTTTTGTGCAAGCTTTCCATAAAATATTACTGTTGTTGAATAGTTTTACATCATCAGCGAAAAGGACACAGTTGCTTTTAATATGATTGCAAATGTCATTTATGTAAAGTATAAAGACTGCCTTGGGGGATCCTGAAGTTAACTGATATAGGGTTTGATATAGCAATTCCTATTTTGACCACTTGTTTTATGTTTGACAGGAACAAAGTTATCCATTTATGCAGGGGTCCAGAAATGCCATAGGATTTTAATTTTAGAAGTAGTTTGTCATGTACTACTGAGTCAAAGGCTTTACAGAAGTCTTTGTAAATTGTGTCTATTACTTTGCCCTGATCGAGTTTTGTAGTCCATATGTTTTTACAGTGTAGGAGTTGCAGATTATAGGATATTTTTTTAATGAAACCAAATTGTTTGTTAGAGAGTAGGTTGTTTGTCTCTAAGTGGAGGGTAGTAGATTGGTTAATGATTGATTCCATGACTTTGCTGGTGTTGCAACATAAAGAGATTGGTCTGTAATTTTCAACTAGCCTGGGATCTCCCTTTTTGAGGATAGGGGTGACTGTGGCTAGTGACCATAGGTTGGGCAAGGAGCCTTGGGGCACATAGTGCACCTCAAAATTTAATAAATAAAGACATCTCACAATGGGAGATTCCTCTGGTGTTTGAAACAAAGCTGATGGATGCAAGGGACTGGAGAAAGATGAGCCTCATCAATGCCACTTCCTCTCTCTTTCATTGATGGAGGCTCTCAATTTCACAAGACACTAACTGGATACTATCACTGTCCCTAACAATATACCTGTTTTCACTTTTTCTTTTTTCATATATTACTCTCAATAGTTTTATATGTATCTCAACATGAATTTAAACCAAAGAGTAATAGTTATTACTTTGATTTATGGTATATTTCTCTGGCAGTAAAGCAGAACATTATGTTTTCTACCTTTTCTGCAGCTGTATTTACAAATAAAAAATATTGGGTATAGTATTTCAGCAATAAATCCATAATCTGTTTTATGCTAAGCATCCTGAAGGTTCTTTTTATTTAACGGTGTGTTTAGTTTAAGATGAACTGTTGCACTTATAACTTACATAAACATACATTTATCATTTGTTTGCCTTACTGTTTTAAGCTATTGAAATATATTTGGTATCTTTATTCTTATTTATGTCTAAATGAAGCAAAGCCGAGATATTGCTTATTACTACCAGCAACATGACTGGATCACAGTCATTCTGGATATCTTTATAACTTCTGTGCAACCAATTTTTTCAGCCTCTTCACTTTTCAGCCAAGCATCTCTCTACATCTGCCCTTTAGAGTCATAATGTAGCTGTAACTTTCTGATGATTTGCTAGCTGCTTTGCAGCCCATCCCTCAAGGGTGGATTCCTCCCAGTTTGAACCAGATCGCCTGAACCAGTAGTAACCCACTGGTGATATCACCATGACATCCCTGACCTTGTTCGGGCAGTGCTGGTCTGTGATGCCACCATAATTTTTTGTATTTTTTCCTAATTTTTTACTGTTTGGAAGTTTTTTCCTCTGTTGTTGCTTTAAAAAGTGCCCTCCCGCCTGCCCCCGGGTATATATTCATCCTTTATTTATTTGCCCGAAACACAGCTGATAAGCTTCTCAGTTGTATTTTGGGCTGATTATAGCTACTGAGCATGCGCAAAAGAAGAATTGCATGAGGGGATGTGCATGTGCGTACTCACTTCACTCGTGCACATGTGCAAAATGTCACGATGTGAATCAATGGCGAGGATAATTGGAACCCACCTCTGTCTTCCCTAAATATTCCATGCATGCACCGAACAAGGTTCTTGCTAGGAAAATAAATGCATATTTCCTTGTAAGAATTTTTTAATTTTTCTCATAAATACCACAACTAGTATGTATTTCAGTAGCAATCTAAATGTGTATATTTGTTTTTCTACTTGCTTAAAAAAAGTGTACTCTAACACACTTTTGAAGGCTGAATTAAAAGTGTAAAAATGGTTCGTGAAACAAAAAGCAACAGCCCTAGCTCAGGAGAGCATTCAGTTCTTTGATTCGCAATAGACGTAATTTAATTAATTATTTTCAACCAAATGATACTACTTTATCACATGCTTTGTCATTTGGAAAATTCCTTCATTTTATCTACAACAAACCTATATAATATTTATTCACCCTATTCTCACAACATTAGAAAGGGTGTGGATACTGGGAAATTTGTGTTTAGTATATCAAAATTTGTTTGCTGTGTAGAGTTTAGAGATGTAAAAATATCAATTTAAATCTTATTGATGCTCTTCTTTCCTCCTATCTGTGTAGGTTTTCCACCTTTGCCAAATAATTTTGCTTTAGGGTAGATGGTATTAAATGGTAAAATTATCTTGAATTCAAGTCCTCTGCAGTTACTCAGAGGTGACTGAATTTTGTGCTATTCTGCTTGTTTTTGATATGCAGAGAATCAGGAAACAATTTCTTATATTTTATTTAATTGTTGGATGTATACCCTACTTCTCATTCTGAAGGCCAAAACAGTTTGTGAGGTATCTCTTCATTTTATCAGTCTAATAACAAGTTTGTGCCATAAAGATAGGAGAATGGCAAAGTAATCTAGTGTTTTTCTGTTTGAAATTAAGTCTCACTAGTACAACAGCAGTGGAAATAGATATATTTGATTCCATCTGGAAGATCAGAGGTTTATAATAAAATATGTAACTTTGTACAAAATGAGGATGAATAATCTAATCTCTCTCTTTACTAATTGGTTTGGCTCATTAAATTTGGTTGTGGAAGTTAAAACGGAAGATTTTGAAAAAGTGTCATTAAATACTTGGCTAATGAGAAAGAAAGATAATTTTCATAAAGCTATATTTGCCAGATTGCACAATTTACAATAAAGATGAAAGTATTAAGAACTTTTCATCAAACTAAACAAAGAAAGAAAGCTGTCTTTCTGTTTTCAATTCTTTGTTACTTTTTACTTTTGCGTGTATTTTATTCATTGTAAAACAACATTTTAACCAGAAAAAAAGCTCTACATCCCGATTATTTGAAATACCTTGCTAAATTTTTATTTGAAATGCTTGATACATCAAGAATTCTTACAATTAAGTAAGATAGTCTTCAAATTGTACATGGTATTTTGAAAAAAAAAGAAGTATTATAGCTCAGTTTCCATTTAAACTTATAATAAATCAGATTGTTTGGTGCTCTCAAGAACTTATACATACTAAATAAGAAATTTAACTGTATTCTGAGACAATTAAAAATAATTATAAAACACCAGGACTGGATGGAATTCCTATAGAGATATACAAAACTTTACAGGAACTATTAGAAGAAATCAAACCAAATTCCTGGACAGAGGTGCTCATAGCATTAATTCCTAAAGAAGAGAGAGGCAATCAAAATTATAGGCCAATCTCACTGTTGAACATAGACTATAAAATATTTGTGACAATTATAGTGGAACGACTTAAAAAATATTAATTATTTACATGGATCAAAATGGATTCCTACTAAACGGCAGATAAAGGATAATACAAGAATTATATTAAATGTATTAGAATACTATGATGCCCACTCAGACCAACAAGTTCCTTTATATTGGTCGATTCACAAAAAGTCTTTGATTTGAATTGGCAGTTTCTTAATATATAATTGGACATGATGAAATTTGGAGAAAAATTCACTAAAATGATTAAGGCAATATATTCAGACAAAACAGTGAATATATTACTGAATGAAGAAGCAACAGAAAAAATCAGCATAAATAAAGAGGCAAGAATGTCCATTATCACCATTGCTGCCCAGAGCGAAGGGAGAGTTTCTTTTCTCTGGTGCTAGCAGAGATTTATTCCTTCTCCAAGCGCCCAGAGAAAGGAAAATGCTTCGTTTAATCTGGACTGCCAAAGCCTCCTTAAGCGCCACCAAAATGCTCCTCTGGAAGCCCAGAAAAGCCCGAGATGGCTGGGATTAAAGGGAGAATGGCAGGAAACTGGCCGGGCCTTCATTCCGCTCTCAAATTTCCTAGGAAATTTTTCTAGGCTCAAGTTCTTAAGTAGAAGATGGTTCTTAAGAAGAGGCAAAAAAAAAATCTTAAACACCGGGTTCTTATCTAGAAAAGTTTTTAAGTAGAGGCTTTCTTAGGTAGAGGTACCACTGTATTATAAAATATGGAACAGAAGGTATGATTGGCTTGAAAAGAAAAGTAAAATTCATATGTAAAGTAATATAGAAAAATGTAACAAAATGTAACAAATGCAATGTTAGAGTCTAAATGGCTGTAAAACAAGATATAAAATGTATAAAGGAACAGATAGATATAAGAATGTTTAAGTTAAAAACAATAGACTTAAATATGGAAGATGTAGAATTGGGGGGGAAATCAGATATTGTAAAGCTGTATTAGTAGAATTATGTTTTGTTTTTTAAAATGTAAAAAACTTCAATAAAAAGTATTTTTTTAAAAAACCAATTTTAGATGTATTCGAGCAATTATCATTAAACCATATGGATCATTTATATGAATCCTCAGATAAGTAAGATGGAAATACTTACTGAAAAGGGATTAGTGGAAGCAAGCAAGGGACAGACACCAAAAAACAATATTCATCTCTAGTATGGAATTTCAAGGCTCAGAATGAGGGATTGAAAAGGTCCCTAGAGTTGCTTCCAGACTGAAAAACGCCTTCGAGTAAACAGGTCAAAACCCCTGAAGATGATTTCTCAACCATTTCTCAACCATTATCTACCTATTGCAGTATTTCTCAACCTCAGCAATTTGAAGATATGTGGTCTTCAACTCCCAGCTGGGGAATTTTGAAGTCCACACATCTTCAAGTTGCTGAGATTGAAAAACACTGATTTATTACCTCAGTTTTTAGATGCCAAGGTACATTAGTGTTATTATGTGTTGAAAGGCAAAAAAATAAAAAAGCACAACTCTGAAGAGAAAGATAACAGACTTTATTGGAGTTCCAACGTATGGATGGAAAGAAACAAGGAAAGGCACAAAAATAAGATTCTTCATAAGAATTTGGATTTTAGATGAAGAAATTCTATTTAGCTGGTTTGCTGTCTTGGCATCCTATAGGCAAAACGGCAAAGATTATTATATAGTATAAAGAGACCTATGTGAAACATAATTTCATTTTTAATAGGGGCAGTGTGCTCACAGAAAAAAAATGGCAATAAAAGTTATGTAATTTTTAAGAAAACCTGTGCTTTTTAAAGGTTGAAGTAATGTTGGAAGTAGTGCTTCTCTCTTGAAAATTAAAGCCATGTTTATATCTGGAGTATATGTAGTTTTGCCTCTTCCTTATTAGGTTGCCTTAGATCAGTGTTTTCAACCTTGATGGCTTTAAGACATGCTAGATAGGAATTCAGGTTGAGAAACACTGCCTTAGATAATTCTTCAGGGCTGGATCTCTGCTTCCTTGAGTCAATTTAATTCTGACTTGGTAAAAGTGAGCAATATTTTCTCCTTTTTAGAAAACTAGGACATAATAACATGGTCTCTGTCACATCCACAGGAGCAAAATGAGCTTCCCTAAAAATGAAGTTGTTTTTTATTTCAGCCATAACTATTATTTATACTGCCAATAAACGTTTTAAATAGATAAGCTAATAGAGGTTTATCTAATTATTGATTTTTATTAAGGAAGTTCATTAATAGCTAGATATGTTCCTTAAAGAATGAGATTGTGATCCCACTGTATAGAGCGCTGGTGAGACCACTTGGAATATTGTGTTCAGTTCTGGAGACCTCATCTACAAAAAAATATTGATTAAATTGAACGGGTCCAAAGACAAGCTACAAAAATGGTGGAAGGTCTTAAGTATAAAACATATCAGGAAAGACTTAATGAACTCAATCTGTATAGTCTGGAGGACAGAAGGGAAAGAGGGGGACATGATCGAAACATTTAAATATGTTAAAAGGTTAAATAAGGTTCAGGAGATAAGTGTTTTCAATAGGAAAGTGAGCACAAGAACAAGGGGGCACAATCTGAGGTTAGTTGGGGAAAAGATTAGAAGTAATGTGAGAAAATATTATTTTACTGAAAGAGTAGTAGATGCTTGGAACAAACTTCCAGAAGACGTGGTCAGTAAATCCACAGTAACTGAATTTAAACATGCCTGGGATAAACATATATCCATCCTAAAATAAAATACAAGAAATAGTATAAGGGCAGACCAGATGGACCATGAGGTCTTTTTCTGCCGTCAATCTTCTATGTTTCTATGTAACACACACAAACACAAACAAGCAAACAAGCATATGCATGCATATACATGAACAAACAACTCTGGCTTGTCAAATGTCTATTTGTTTTTTTAAAGCAAAAAATACAGAATCTCAAACCTCTGATTCCATAATAGTAATAGCAATAGCATTTAGACTTACATATCACTTCACGGTGCTTTACAGCCCTTTCTAAGCGGTTTACAGAATCAGCATATTGCACCCCAACAATCTGGGCCCTCATTTTACCCACCTCATAAGAGTGGAATGCTGAGTCAACCATGAGCCGGTGGTGAGATTTGAACTGCTGAACTGCAGCTAGCAATTAGCTGAAGTAGCCTTCACTGTAATCACTGTGCTATCCCAGCTCAAGTTCTTCACCTAGGCTTCTTTACTTCAAAGGTAAAGCTAAAAGTAAAGGTAAAGTTTCCTTTGCACATATGTATTAAATCCTGCCAATATTAAATCCTGCCAATGAAGAGGCAGACAGGCTGGGAACAGTAGCACTTGCTTTATTGAAAGAACAGCAACTCTTGAACTGTGGGACAAGAAAAACAACAACAAAATGGCCGCATCTGGCAGCTATTTATATCTCCTGTTGCCAGGCTGAGCCAGCCAATCCAGGCCCTGTATTTTCCCACCCAACAATAAAGAGGTGGGCCACATTTCTCAGCTGTCCTCTGGACACAACAATATTTGTAATCGTTTCTGACTCTAGAGGGAGTGTGTGCTCATCTCTGTTTCAAAGCCAAAGAGCCAGTACTGTCAGTAGATGTCTCTGTGGTCATGTGACCAGCATGACTAAATGCCAAATGCGCATGGAACGCTGCTACCTTCCCACAAAGGTAGTCTCTATTTATCTATTTGCATTTTTTAATGTGCTTTCAAACTGCTACCATGTTTTCCAAAAAATAAGACATCCCCTGATAATAAGCCAAATAGTGCATGACAATAAGGCCAAATGCTTATTTCAGGGTTCAAAAAAATATAACACAGGGCCTTATTTTCCAGAAACCCAGCTGCTGTGGCCTAGAGGTGGAGATTTTGCCTCACAATTGGGAGATTGTGAGTTCAATTCTAGGTAGAGACAGATAGGGGGTTGGATTAGATCAGTGTTTCCCAACCTTGGCAACTTGAAGATATTTGGACTTCAACTCCCAGAATTCCCCAGTCAGCGATGCTGGCTGGGGAATTCTGGGAGTTGAAGTCCAGATATCTTCAAGTTGCCAACGTTGGGAAACACTGGATTAGATGATCCAGTGAAGTCCAGATATCTTCAAGTTGCCAAGGTTGGGAAACACTAGATTAGATGACCTGCAAGGTCCCTTCCAACTCTGTTAATTTGTTAAAGTGGGCAGAAGCTGGGAAAAGTAATGGAAGTTCACTGGGGATTCGAACTGCTGAACTGCCAACCTCTTGATTGACAAATTCAGGCCCCAGTGTATGGTCTTTCTTCTATTTATTTTAACTTATTTTTTATCCCAGCTTTATTGTTTTTATAAATAATTCAAAATGACAAACATACCTAATACATCTTTCTCCTATTTTCCTCCCTTACCATCCCTTAGTGATTCCTGGGTTTTTGCCTGCACATTTAGCTTTTCATTCCATTAAAAAAGTTCTATTTATGGTAAAATTGTTAATTTTAGGTAGCATAAATATGCTTTTATGAAAACCATATCAAATGAAGAAAATAAGTTATCACTTAAAGTAATTGACATTGAGACAAGCATTCGCAATGACTAATTTGAGAATTCTATTATTAAACTTAATGGCTTGGGTAATCCAGTTAAGCAATCAAAAGTCTTCATTTACTGCAAATGAAGCATACATTATCTGTCTCCAGGAAATACATTATTTCTGAAAAATAAAAATTTATTGAAGGATTTCTGAATTGGAGATGTTTAGCACTAAGTGATTCTAACGTTAAAGGTATCTGTAATATCTGAAAAATGCCAGATTTAATTAATTACAAATGACAATATATATTCACTAAAGGACTTTCAGTATATTCTAATGACTGAAAATTTCTTTTTTTATTTTTGGAGTATATCATATAGAACTTGAAAAATGTAGGAAAGAAGTTATATTAGATGGATATTGGAATTGAGCTCTTAATGAGCATTTAGATCAAAATAAATGGGGGGAAATCCTCCTTAAAACAATGCAGTTTCTCAAAGTTGATCAGACAATTAATGTTTGGAGGATAAGCAATCCAATATATAGATTAATTACCCAAATAAATAGAATACCTAGTCCAGAATACATAGAATTCCAATACTTCTCCTTGACATTCTACCACAATTGAAGCCAACATTTCCATGCTAACAAACACATCTCCACTGCAATCAGCACTGCCAATACCATCATAATGCCTTTTAAAAAAATACCTGTACAATGAACAAGAAATACAGTCAAAACTGCCCACCATATATAGCTTAGAAATAAAATATAAATATATATTTGTTTTCATAGATATATATTCAAATATAACTGGAGTTTGTTGGTTGTTATATTTTAAAAATTCAATACCATTATTGATATATATATAGTTTTTGTTCCATCTTTCTTTTCCATCTTAGAAAAAAACAACATCTGAATGACAGGAACTTCCTCATTTTGATTTCCCTTGAGATTTAATTGAAATGAAAAAATAGGGAAGCTGAAAATTACAGGAAAATTATACAATGAAAATTATACAATTATACACATTCATTGACCATCTTGTAACTAAGCATAGTGGTACTTAAGAACTTAATTCATTCTGTGATTCTTAAGTAGAAATGTTCTCCGCCCCGAGTCTGCGGAGAGGGGCGGCATACAAATCTAATAAATAATAATAATAATAATAATAATAATAATAATAATAATAATGTAGAAGCAATTTTTCCCATAGGAATCAATGTAAAAGCAAATAATGCATGCAAACCCATTAGGAAAGAAATAAAAGCTTGGGATTTGGGTGGGAAGAGGAGGAAGACAGTCGCTGCTGAAGGAAGAAGGTGATGTAAGGGGAATCAAAAGAATCCAAAACTAAGGCTTAAAAAGAAGAAGAGGGCCTCTGAGGCAGCACCCAGAGAAAGGAAAACGCTCCGTTCGCTCTGGGCTGCCCAGAGCAAAGGGAACGTTTCTTTTCTCTGGGTGCTGGCAGAGGTTTATTCCCTCTCCAAGCGCCCAGAGAAAGAAAAAAGCTTCGTTCACTCTAGACTGCCAAAGCCTCCTTAAGCGCCACAAAAATGCTCCTCTGGCAGCCCAGAAAAGTCTGAGATGGCCAGGATTAAAGGGGGAATGGCAGGAAACTGGCCAGGCCTTCATGCTGCTCTCAAATTTCCTGGAAAATTTTTCCAGGTTTGGGTTCTTAAGTAGAAAATGGTTCTTAAGTAGAGACAAAAAAATCTTGAGCACCCAGTTCTTATCTAGAAAAGTTCTTAAGTAGAGGCGTTCTTAAGTGGAGGTACCACTGTATTTTGGGATAAAATAAGAAAATGGCTGGAAGAAATTACACAACAGGGGATTCATTTGAAGCCAGAACTGTTCTTGTTGGGAATTTTTAGAGAAAAGTTTTAAAAAGAGGGCAATTATGTACATATAAATACCAGTGCTAGGATTGTTTACGTGCAGAATTGAAAAAAAATTATACAATTCCCACATCCTCAGTGATTGTTAGAAAAATCTCAAAATATTCTAAGATGTGCAAAGTAATAATGGAGATACATGAGAAGGAGGAGACAGAATTATATGATGCTTGGAATAAATGGTATAAGTGGTTAAATCACAATAAATATTTCAAATTTGGTTATAAAAGGTGAACTATAAAGAAACTGTAAATGTTCTTATTCCCATGTCTTATGTAAACAATTAGAGGTATATATAATTAAAATGGAAGAAATAGATGTTGAATATACAGTAGTAGATTCAATCCATTGAATATAGAACTGGATAAACAATAGTGATTGTTTAAATTAAAATAGCAATACAGTGGTACCTCGAGATACGAGTTTAATTCGTTCCGGACCTGGGCTCTTAAGTCGAGCAGCTCTTATCTCGAACGACTTTTCCCCATAGGAATTAATGTAAATAATTTTAATTGGTTCCAGCCCTCAAAAAACTCACAAAGTTAGTCTAAATTATGCAGAAAGACATGTTTTTAATGAAGAAATGTACATGTACATATAAATGAATAATGAAGTTTCTTTCACTTAACTTGTAAACTTTCTTAAACTTTTAAATTTACATATGTTCAACTTCTCTGCCACCCAATCCTGTAGGACAGAGGTCCCCAACCCTTTTTGCACCAGGGACCGGCTTTAAGCGATCAAGAGAGGAATGGGTGAATGAATGGACGGAGGGTGGGAAGGAAGGAAGGAAAGAGAGAAGGGACAGGAACAGAGGAAGGAAGCAAGGAAACTTATGAAAGGGGAGAGTAAGAGAGGAATGAGTGAAGGGAGGGAGGGAGGGAAGAAGGTGGGAAGGAGAAAGAAAAGAAGAAATAGAGGAAGGGAAGGTAAAAGAGAGAAAGAAAAAGAGCAAGAAAGAAAGAAAGAAAGGGGGAAGGGACAGGAACAGAGGAAGGAAGCAAGGAAACTTATGAAAGGGGAGAGTAAGAGAGGAATGAGTGAAGGGAGGGAGGGAAGAAGGTGGGAGGGAGAAAGAAAAGAAGAAATAGAGGAAGGGAAGGTAAAAGAGAGAAAGAAAAAGAGCAAGAAAGAAAGCTGCAAGCACCCCCCCGAGCCCCCCAGGCCGGCTGCAACCTTTTAAAACACGCGCGCCGCTTCGCAGCTGTCTCCTGAAGCCGAATGCGGAAGTTAGCATTTGGCTTCAGGAGACCGCTCCTTGGCGCTTGTATCTCGAATTTGGGCTTGTAAGTAGAACAAAAATATCTCTCCCCTCCCAGCTCTTATCTCGAGTTGCTCTTAAGTAGAGCAGCTCTTATGTCGGGGTTCCACTGTACTGTAAAGTGTAAATGAATTGGTTTCTGGACTCAGTTCAAAGTGTTGACTATGACCTATAGAGTCGGCAGGTAATCTAGCATCGGCTAGATTACCTGTGGGACCACATTCTGCCTCATGAATCCCAGCAACCAGTTAGGTCCCACAGAGTCAGCCATCTCCAGGTCCCACCAACTAGACAATATCGTTTGGTGGAACCTTGGGGAAGAGCCTTCGCTATGGGGGCACCAGCCCTCTGGAATCAGCTCCCCCCGGAGATTTGTACTGCTGTCCCCCTCCTCACCTTTCATAAGAATCTTAAGACTCATTTATGTCACCAGGCTTGGGCAGATTAGACCTTAGTCCCTGGCCAACGAACGATTGTATGGTTGCTGTACTAATGGGCGTGATTGATTTTAATATAACGAGGGATTTTAGATAGATTTATGCAATTTTAATTTAATTGTATTTAATCATATTGTAACCTACTGTTTTTATATGTTGTAAACTGCCCTGCTCTTTGGAGAGGGGCGGCAAAGAAATCAATCAATCAGTCAAATAAACAAATAAACAAACAAACAAACAAACAAACAAATAAATAAATAAATAAATAAATAAGCAAACTGCAAAGAGGGTTAGTTTTTACTATTGTTAGTATTTTATGTATTTTTGTATGTCTTGTTTATATGTTGTTTTTAACTAAAAAACTCAATAAACATTTTTTTAAAAAGAAAAAAAACCTGAAAAGCAAAGATATGAATTAGGAGCTCAGATTTCTTTAAGTCGCCCAATTAACAGGGTATCAAGGTAATTATCAGTAAACACTCCCTTCGTATTGTTTGCTATCATGGCACTTCTTAGATTGAAGTACTTAGTGTCCCACTGGCATTAAGATATTAATAAAGACATGAAATTATAACTATGAGTGAGTATGGATGGTAATATGGCAGAAGCCTGAATTTATACTCTGATTTTATTATGCATAAATAAAACATTATCACAGAATTAATAGTCTGTAAAAATTCATCAGGCTACACTTTACAACTTTTGCTTAGCAATTTGCTTCCTGTCTTGAAACTGGTTTTCTTTGTTATTCCTTCATCGGTCATGCAGTAAGCTTTCTTGCATTTGTTAAGAAAGGTAAATACTACATCATCTAGACAGCCATTTGCATGATTCCACCTGGTGAAGCAATACATGGCCCAGAGGATAATTGAGCTATAAACAAGTCAACATAATTTTAGCCATTGCAGCCCCCAGACAAAGGGTTAGTAGTTTCAAATAAGGAAAGAAAATATAGCACAGAAATAGATACAGTTGAAACAAAATAATATTATTCCTGGGTCAGAAAGGAGCCTAAAGCTATGTAGGAGGAAATACAGTTATATTAGGCATGTGGACTATATTATAAAATGTTGCTATTATGAGCATTAGTAATAGAATAAAAGAGTCACTTTTGGAAAGACAATTGTTTTTATTTTACTTTATTTAAAAATATTATCCTTAATCTTCTTTTCTTCTTCTCCTCCTTGATCTTGCAATGAGTATAAATCCTTCCATTCCCCACCATGCAGTCAGAGCTGAAGAAGCTTCTTGGATAAAAACTTAAATGTCTTCAAAGAAAAACCAGAAAGTCCAGTTGCTTCTTGAGAAAAGCACCTTTTGACAACTATGAGGGTCGCCCAGAAAGTAATGCACCACATTTTCCCTCTCAGCCTACAGTAATGGTACAAATGCGAAACTTTAGATACACATTATTTGAATTGTCAGGACTGCAGGTGTAAACTTTGTGTTTCTTCAGACAGATAGCGTAGCTACGGCAGTGTTTCAAATAGCGCCTGTAAGTAATGTACGTTACAAGCAGCGTGTCATCATTGAATTTCTCACTGTGGAGAAAAAAACTGTTGGGAACATTCACAAACGTTTGTGTACAATTTATGGAGAATCTGCAGTCGACAGAAATACGATTAGTTGCTGGCGTCAGAGGGTGAAGCCATTAGAAGAACAGAACAGAAGAACCGAGGGTGAGGCCATTAGAACAAGGAGTGGTACCGACAGGGCATACACACCCTTGTGACTCCCTGCAGGAAGGTCATAGAACAGGATGAAGATTACATAGAAAAATAGGGAGTGTAGAAGAAAAATAATTTTTTGTGTGTGTTAGTTTCATTATGTTCAATAAATAATTGTTGAAGAAAAAAAAATGTGGTACATTACTTTCTGGGCGACCCTCATATGAGCTGAATGATTGAGAATTCCATAGACAGCCTTGAGTTAGGCACAACGCTACTGAGTGAACTTGAGCCAGTTACTTAAGAAGAGGGCAATGCATCTTCTGAAAAATCTTTCCAGGAAAATTGCAGCAACTAGTCCAAACAAGTGAGTTGCTAAGAGTCAAGACTGCTTTGAAGACACAATAACAACAATAATGACAATAACAAAGAGCATATGACATAAATATACAGTTTAGATTTAATAACCAACAGAGACAGAAGGAATTAGGAAATTCTATAAACTACCAAATCCTGATGGCCTCAACATAAAGTTTTATAAATTTATATAGGCCAACTATAGTATATGCAACATGCCAAGATACTAGGAAAGTAGTCATCTTCCAAAACTATAGAGACAGTCATTATTGATTGTAATCCCAATCTCTCAATCTAAAAAGTGAATTCTTATCATCCAACATAGATTTTAAGACTTTTCCTAAACAGAGTAAATGTATTATTGCAGACCCAGTTTATTTAATGCGATATGAAATGGAAATGGTAAATTTGTGCATTGAAAGTGTTGTAGGCATTTGATTTATTTGCCTTGACTCTTTAAAACTTTAAACAATTTCAAAGTTTGAAAGGTGAATTGATCTGTAGGATTTGCTAACTACAAAAATAATAAAATATGATTTTAATTGAAATCCTACTAATCTGTATAAGGCAAGGATGCCTAATGTCTTTTGCCCCTTTAATAAAGGAGTCATAAATTCAGAAACAAGTCTAAGGCATATCTTGTTAACTAATTTGTTACTAATATAAAAATACTCTAGCTTGGGATATGACATAAAAGACAATCTTTCTGTCTTTCTGAATCTTAAACAGGGTAATGTGGAGAATGGCTCAGAATAAAAAGGTAGCATAATGTTTATTACATTTTCAGAGCTTTTGCAGAGATAAAAACTCCATGAGATGAGAGGGTCTTTGTTTTATCAACACTGAAAGGCATTATTGTATCAAAAGAAGAAAACATACTGCATAGAGAACAGGATTGAACTGTGGAGTCCTTGGTACTGCTGAGCTTGGTTGTTTGCTTGTAGATGTTTTGTTACTAGATTAATATTTTCAGCACTAGAAAGGAGTGGGGTTTGCTTTCTATTTATATACAGTAATTTGCCTTGTTGGTGATGCTGAGATTATTGTTTTTTCATTGGTAATTCCTTGATTAGTATATTGTTAACTGATTGTCTGCTATTATTCCATGTCTCAATTCCTATTTATATGGGTGTTGATTTCTGGCAAGAAAGTGTTCTGATATTTTTTTATTGTTTTCTTTTATATGTTTCGTTTGAATGGTGTGTAAATGTTGTTTATCTCTATGTGTCTGTTGGTGGCTGATTGTCCTGAGTGCCAAGTGTCCAGAAATTCCCCAGGATTTTTGGATTTGACTTGGTGTAAAATGTTCAGTTTCCCAACTGAATCTACGGTTAAATCTGTTCATGTGTTGTGAGGCTTTCCCAGAAAGTAATGCACCACATTTTTTTTCTTCAACAATTATTTATTGAACATAATGAAATTTACACACAAGAAAGAATGATGTTTCTTCTACACTCTCTATTTTTCCACATAATCTCTGTCCCATTCTATGGCCTTCCTTCAGAAAGACACAAGAGCATGTATGCCCTATCGGTACCACTCCTTGTTCTGGCCATTTCTGCACTGTGCTAATCACCTCTAATGGCCTCACCATCTGTGCCCAGTAACTAACAGTACTTCTGTCGACTTCAGATTCTCCATAAACTGTAGACAATCATTTGTGAATGTTCCCAACAGTTTCATTCTCCTCAATGAGAAATTCAATAATGACACGATGGTTGTAATGTACATCACTTACAGACGCCATTTCAAAACACTGCTGCAGCTACACGATCTGTCTGAAGAAACACAAAATTTACATATGCACTCTTGACAATTCAAATAATGTATATCTAAAGTTTCACATCGTACTTTTACTGTAGGCTGAGGGAAAAAATGTGGTGCATTACTTTCTGGGCGACCCTCATAGTTTTGTTCATGGAAGTGCTCTGCTAGTCTCCTGCCTGTCTGTTCTACAGTTATAATTACAGTCTCTTTGCAGTCAAAGGTGATCTGTTCAGTAAAAACAATAACTTTAACTATTTTTTTTTTAGAAATCTACTTCATCAAACACCAAAGAAATGTTATTGAAACTAATTCATATACAATTTAATAGTCCTATATGCCTTGTCTGGGCAAAAGACAAGATAAGACATTCTCTCTCTTTTTTCTAAAAAAGCCTGGAACTGAACTATTAGTTAGTTAGTTAGTTAGTTAGTTAGTTAGTTAGTTAGTTAGTTAGTTAGTTAGTTAGTTGGTCAAACATGAACAAGATAGCAAGTGTAGGTATAAAAATAAACATAAAGTCAGATAGATGGCAAAAGTAAGACAGGGATTGTAGGCACGCTGGTGCATTCATGCACACCCTCTTTACAGACATTTTACAAATGGGGTGAGTAGGTAGTTTGAGTTTGAAGCTGTGAGAGTTTGAGGCTGTAACAATGGAGTCAGGTGAGCATTCCAGGCGTTGACCATTGTACTTTTTGCAATTGAGTTTGGAGTAGTTTACTTTGAGTTTGTATCAATAGTTTGCCCATACATTATTGTGGTTGAAACAGAGGTCATGGACAGATAAGATATTGTAGCACCCCAAAATCTTTAACCTCAGATTGTCTATAGTTGACTTCTCCCCTTTTCTAAGAAGTTTGTAAGAAGATTTGAAGAGTGCAAGGAAGGAAAAATAAATGAAGAAGAAAGAATTAAGAGGGAAGGAAAAAGAAGAAAAGGAAGGAAGGAGATTATCATGAGAGTGAGGGAGGATCTCAGCGAAGTCCTGCTTTGGCCATTTCAGGTGCCTCTGGCAGAAATCCCATGTCATGTCCACCATGGTTGTGCCCACTCCCAGCCACACCCATCATGGCCACACCCATCATGCCCTCACTCACCCATCCCCCATCCCTCCAAGGTCAAACACAACCCTGATGGGGCCCTCAATAAAACTGAGTTTGACACCCCTGGTCTAAACAATGGTCTCAGCCAACTAGCCTAATAATACACCTTGGATATGGCCTATCAGAAGCTTTCAAGTACTTTTCTTTTTTATTGCAGTCATAAAGTCCAAAGTGCCTCCTGTATTTCTAAAAAAGAACAAATTAGAATCAATATAAATAGATATCAGAAGTAAACACATTGACAAATAACTATTTTATTGTGCAAGTTTGAAGATGTGCATAGAAAATCCAAATCAATGGATGTTTTCTAAATAATTGCATTTAGCTTTAGGATATTAAACCTCACAAAACTGTATTCTGTTCTCAACTTAGTCTTAGAAATAGCATCTACATTTTCAGAATGTACACTATCTCAGTTATTAACAAAAACAAAAGGTGGCAGGTGATTGTAATGATTAATCCATTAGATGGAACATGCTTCTATTTCAAAGTTTCTTATTTTTTTCCTAAACTTTGTCAGTTCTAATTTATCACTGGGAACTGAAATACAGTAATTATGTTAGTGTTTAAGTTCTATGATCCAGTCAAGGTTGTATTACAGTTATGAAATCACTCATGGATTCTAGTGCCATTTGTTAACATGTTACAAGGTAACACATGTTGAGATCAGTCTCCTGACATTTCAAATTAAGTCAAAAGAAAAATTAATGAAGTAATTGCTCAACAGATTTTCCCAATTGTATGATGAAATTGTTCACAGGAATAAAATAACATTTTTAGTTTTTACTGGGAAGTTTGTAATGCTGGCAAAAAAATTAATTCTAACACTATACGAATTTCATATTTTAATGATTTGCTACTTTGAAGTTTACATTGGATGTATTGTATGTGTCATGCATACCTTTTATTCCACTGACATTACTAAAGTATTTCAGACAAAGTTATTATAATCTGTAATGCTAGTTTGCACTATGATTCATAAGAGGACAAAGGGCTATTCACATTTAACAATTTAGAACAATTAAAGCAAAGCAGGATAGATAAATCAAACTTTGACATTTTCTGGAACAAAAACTGTAGTACATAATGATACATCCAGCTCATGCAAGGAGGTCATCAGATAAAATAGATTAATTTAACCACATATGAATATACATAGTTGCTGTAAAAAAATTATAAAGGGTGAGACACTGAATTATTTTCTACAATTATGAACAGCAAAATTCTCCTAGGCAATATTTCAAGGAGTAAACGTATGATTTATGAAGTATAACATAGTATTGTCTTCTTCAGACATCCATTTTAATGTTTGGGAGGGCTAAAGATAGGATTGTAGATCCAGATGTCTTCCCTCCACTTTCTTGAGATGACATATTGCACTGGAGCTCTGAAGAAGCTCAATGTACATCTCACCTAAATGCATGAAGGTTGAATAGAAATGAGAAGAGAACAGAACCAGCATAGTTGGCTGGTCCTTATTCCTTCATCCATCAGATGAACATCTGAAGCAAAGACATGGACAATAACATTATAGTTAGTAGTTTAGGCATAACAGGGTGGTCAATTTGATGGATCAATAATTATAATATTACTGCTAGAATGTTAAATGTCATTCAGTATACATTCTACTGCTATTTATTAGCCCTCCCATAACTGACTAATCTAGCCCTTACTTTTGATAACAATTTTTGATAACAATCTTCTAAGGGCTGATCTCCAGTATGAGATATAATTGAACTTTTTCTTCTAATTCAGGATTACGCAATTGTTTCACGATTCAAAGTTACAATGAACTTCTCCCAAAGCTATTTATGACTCAGTTTTGGAGTCCCAATGGTCAGGTAACCACATTTTGGGTACTTCTCATTTTTATGGTCAGTTGCAACATTTTGTAATCACATGACTAAATTTTACTACCGTGTTTCCCCAAAAATAAGGCAGGGTCTTATATTAATTTTTGCTCTCAAAGATGCGCTACGTCTTATTTTCAGGGGATGTCTCTTTTTTTCCAATGAATTGTATCCTGTATCCTGCTGCAGCAAAAACATATCCAAACACGCAGCTGCATGTTGGATATGTGTTGTATGTGTTTTAAATCGGATTGATGCAGCGTTTTGGGATGCAATTTATGGACAGCAGTGTTATATGTGTTCTGTTCAGGGATGCTGTGAAACAAAACATCTCCTATGTCTTACTTTCGGAGGTGACTTATTTTCGGGGAAACAGGGTATGTTTTCTTTTGTTACTGGTTGCTGGCAAAATGCTGAAAGAAATGCATGAATTCACTTGGCAACCATGGCATTCACTTAATGATAAAAGTGGCATGTCAAACCAAAAACCAGACCTACCATTTTTGCCCTGGACTCAGCAATTCCAACCCAGAGTAGAAGGCTTCAAGAATGATGATACATGAAGAGCTGAATCGAATGACAGACTGTTCAGCTTCACCAAAAAAGAGCCTGACCAAGCAGGGCTACTCAAAGCTAATCTGTTGAAGAAAACCAAGCAAGAACAGGGGAAGCTTTGTTAGAAGATGCTAGTATTTAGCAAATAACTAGAGACTACAAAGTTCATTGGAAGGGTTTCAGAGAAGAGTTCCAAATGCTAGCACTTCTAACTATCACAACCTTTCCTTGAAATTTGATTCAGTTGCCTTTGAACATCTATCACTTTTGCTGTTTCTTTAGATGCTGTCTCTCCAGTGACTTTCATTAGGAAAACAGGAAACATGGAATTATTTTGCCACTGTGAGATAAGCTTGAGAGATTTATGATAACCTTAAATGAATAAGTCATATTGTTCATGAGGCCAGATACAGTAAATGGTGGGGTTCTGAACAATTTTATCTAAAATTAGGCTTAATTCAATCTGGAGTATTTTAAGATTGTTTTTCAATGCTTTTCTAACTGACTATGTTATTGAAATGGATATAAATGGTAATAGTTTTATTTTATTTTAATATATCCCTCATCCCTTTTCCACGATACCCACCTATACTTTCTGAATTGAACTATATCAAAGGAAGATTTGTCTTATAATGTCTTGGAATTTAAAATCTGAGAAGCCGTTTTAGAGAAGCTAAAGTCACAGCTCTTTACACAGCTGTGTATATAGCTGTGTAAACTACACAGTGAGAAACTGTGTAATGGAAGATAAACTCTGCACAGTATCATTGGACATTTTGCAACTAAGATAGGTTCAAGAGTTCCTGACACTCTCATGGGAGCTGTATTTTTTTTTCTCTCCAATCAGAGAGAAAAATGGTTGGTAAAACACATTTGTCAACAATAACACATTTCTATTGATGTACTAAAAATAGTCATCTGCTATTTTGTAATCTCAACTTTCTTAATGATTTTGGCTAATATAATTTGCTTCTGAGAAGATAAAGCTTATTTATTGTTTGGCAACATTTTCTTTAACATCATACAGCCTATTATTTCACTTCCATTAGGTAATGGAATAGAAAAACACAGAAAAACATAATCTGTTCTTCTCTGATAGCAAAAATATTCTGACCTATATGCCTACTGCAGTATTCTCAAATTGCAGAAAATGAAAGGAACAAACCTACAAATTCTATGAAGACCATTAATGAAAACATTCAGCTATTTCATACATTTCAAACCTGCATCATATACCACAGGGAATTCTATATGCTGCTGCAAGCAGATATATTCCTCGCTCTACTTTTGTTCTTATTTTTAAATGTTGTACCTCTTGTGACTTCATTAAATGTGTTCTTATAACCCTCACTAGTTCCTTTTATTTTCTTTGGAAAAGCCCCATCATCACAATCAGGCAAAACAAGCTGAAAATTCAATTAAAATCATTTACAGAGAAATGGTCAACTCATTTAGAGCCTGGGTTTGTAGTGGTAAGTGTTAGATTGGGGAGAGTCTATTTTAAAACTTCTCCTTCACCATTCAAGTCACTGAATAGCTTTGGAGCAGTCACTCTTAAAACATGATTTCCCATAGCTGCAAGGTGATAAAATGACAATAAGCATCCACGTGTGCCACCTTAAGCTCTCAGGAAAAAATAGCAGAAGTTAAAGACATAGAAACATAGAAACATAGAAATCTGACGGCAGAAAAAGACCTGATGGTCCATCTAGTCTGCCCTTATACTATTTTCTGTATTTTATCTTAGGATGGATATATGTTTATCCCAGGCATGTTTAAATTCAGTTACTGTGGATTTATCTACCACGTCTGCTGGAAGTTTGTTCCAAGGATCTACTACTCTTTCAGTAAAATAATATTTTCTCATGTTGCTTTTGATCTTTCCCCCAACTAACTTCAGATTGTGTCCCCTTGTTCTTGGGTTCACTTTCCTATTAAAAACACTTCCCTCCTGAACCTTATTTAACCTTTTGACATATTTAAATGTTTCGATCATGTCCCCCCTTTTCCTTCTGTCCTCCAGACTATACAGATTGAATTCATTAAGTCTTTCCTGATACATTTTATGCTTAAGACCTTCCACCATTCTTGTAGCCCTTCTTTGGACCCGTTCAATTTTGTCAATATCTTTTTGTAGGTGAGCTCTCCAGAACTGAACACAGTATTCCAAATGTGGTCTCACCAGCATTCTATATAGCGAGATCATAATCTCCCTCTTCCTGCTTGTTATACCTCTAGCTATGCAGCCAAGCATCCTACTTGCTTTTCCTACCGCCTGACTGCACTGTTCACCCATTTTGAGACTATCAGAAATCACTACCCCTAAATCCTTTTCTTCTGAAGTATTTGCTAACACAGAACTGCCAATACAATACTCAGATTGAGGATTCCTTTTCCCCAAGTGCATTATTTTATATTTGGAAACATTAAACTGCAGTTTCCATTGCTTTGACCATTTATCTAGTAAAGCTAAATCATTTACCATATTACAGATGCTTCCAGGAATATCAACCCTATTGCACACTTTAGAGTCATCAGCAAATAGGCAAACCTTCCCTACCAAACCTTCCCCTATGTCACTCACAAACATATTAAAAAGAATAGGACCCAGAACAGACCCTTGTGGCACACCGCTTGTAACCTGACTCTGCTCAGAATACTCACCGTTAACAATAACTCTCTGATGTCTACGCTTCAGCCAGCTGCAAATCCATTGAACTATCCAGGGATTAAGTCCAATCTTCACGAATTTATCTATCAGTTCATTATGTGGAACCGTATCAAAGGCTTTGCTGAAGTCCAGGTAGGCAATATCCACAGCACCACCTTCATCCAACACCTTTGTGACATAGTCAAAGAAATCAATGAGATTAGTCTGACATGATTTGCCTTCAGTAAAGCCATGCTGATTTGGGTCCAATAAGTTATTGTTTTTTAGGTGCTGATTTATCCTCTTTTTGAGTAGAGTCTCCATCATTTTAACTACAACTGATGTCAAGATAACTGGCCTGTAGTTACCAGCTTCTTCTCTACTGCCCTTCTTGTGGATAGGCACAACAATGGCCATTCTCCAATCCTCAGGAACTTCTCCTGTTAACAAGGATTGGTTAAACAAATCAGTCAGGGGGGTAGCAATGACAGATCTGAGTTCTTTAAGAACTCTGGGGTGGATGCCATCTGGACCCATTGCCTTATTTATCTTTAATTGTTCAAGTTCTTCTAAGACATCGGCTTCTAAGATCACTGTTTAAAGACATTAAACACATAAATATATTCATAAATATATAGCTATTTATGAATGCAATGTCAGACCAAAGCCATTTTATAGCAATGGCAATAGCATTTAGATTTATATACTGTTTCACACTGCTTTACAGTCCTCTCTAAGCGGTTTACAGAGAGTAAACATATTACCCCCCAAAATCTGGATCCTCATTTTACCGACTTTGGAAGGATGGAAGGCTGAGTCAACCTTGAGCCTATTAAGATTTGATATGTCAAACTGCTGGCAGCCTGATTCAGTACTGCAAGTACAAGATTCAACTGATGGTTTAACTGTGCTGTGTGTAGGGTTTTTTTTCAGTTGAAGGGAGCGTGGGGTTTTATTATTTATTTATTGGATAAATTTTTTATAGGTGGAGAATATGTTATAGTCAGGATCCTGTTGTAGAAGGTCCAGAGTAGAGACAGAAGATGGAGAGAGGCTTTGAGATCTGGAAGAAGATGTACTTTACACAAATAACTAGACAGGAGATATAGGCTATAAAGGACTGTGAGCTAAGTATCCGCCAGGATCCAGTTGTACAGTGGAGGCAGGTAGGAAGATCTTGATTCAAAGATGACATTCTATGTACCTCTGAATGTATATCTGCCAA
Organism: Erythrolamprus reginae; assembly: GCF_031021105.1. Lineage (NCBI taxonomy): Eukaryota > Metazoa > Chordata > Lepidosauria > Squamata > Dipsadidae > Erythrolamprus > Erythrolamprus reginae. The sequence goes on from NC_091952.1 coordinate 222,035,524, forward strand.
GGTTCTGAATAATGAACCCAACCAATACAGCAATTTTCAGCTTTTTCAAAGAACTGCTTTATTGAGTACATCATTTTGGCACATTTGAAATGCAAAACCAGCTCTGGCTATTTCTTGTGCTTTCAGTATAATTAAAGAATAAACAGTTCCCTCCCTCCTTGTCATGTCACATTGTCTAATTAGGTGTTCTGGCATCTCCTTGGTAACTTCTTCCAGTCTCTGACCAGCACTTGTTGGGATGACCTTGGTTCCCACAAGATAGTAAGTTGTTGATGCTTGGTCTGACCTTCCAAACCCCTCCCCCTAAGTGTGTTAAGCTGAGAAACAGAGAAAATGGTTGTGTCAGGCCCAATCCATTTTGAAGTTGACAGTACCACTTTGTGTAGCTTCCTTTTACATAGTTATTTCATTTGCAATAAAATTCGGTAAATTTCAGTAAAATTTGCAATAGGGTTATGTTGAAAATTTGTAAAAGAATAGCAAACATTTTAAAGTCAAGTATTTATGCAACAATTGGGTGTTACATTTAACCGGACGCAAAATAAAATAAGGCAAATGTTCCTCTTTTTTTCATGTTATTTCCTACTGGAAAACCAATTTATTAACTCAATAGTACTTATTCGGCATTCACTTACTACTAGAGTTATGGAAGTTGTGGCACTGTATATAGTGCTTATCTTAAATACATGTCAATCTTAAATCAGATAGCTGGTTTTAAAGAATCGTAACTTACATACAAATTAAGGTAATGCCTTATTTCCCCTAGGGCCCACTATGGTTTGTTCAGGGACCAAGCAATTGGAAAATGAGAACATTGGAACATTAAACATTCTGGGAAGCAGTGACTAAACTGATTGGTTTTAACAACCCACACTAATTTAAAGCATGCCATCCGGTACAAGCAATCTTGGGCTAATTCTTTATTATGCTCCTACACTGACTCTTTCTAACTACTTGGCAAGAGTGCTGATGTAGAACCATTTGTTCACAGTACAGAATACAGTCTTTCATATATCTGCCTTATTCAGCTGCTGAAAAGGAAATAACTGAGAAACGTACTGTGAGCTGCCCATTAAACAGTTATTGTACAATATTCATTAATGTATTCACTACCAGGAGTTACTAGGCAGAATATCTGAAATGTTTCTAAAAGATTTCTATTTTCTTTTAGCCTGGTATACAATTAAAGAATGCTGATGGTTGCTCTTAAAAATATATCTCTTTCATTGTTTTTATAATTATTAATATGACCATATAATTGCTTCAGATTAAGTTGAATGTAATAAAAAAGCTTCTGACAATCTTCTTGCATGGACAGAATTATATATCTTCCTTTTAGAATACTCTTAGCCTTTATAAGGCATTATATTCAGATAAAAAGTCATCATAGTAAATCTTGTGCTTATTCTTTTTCTCTTTTTACTTAGTTTCTGTGGAGAAATGAATAATATTTATGGTTAATATCTTCATGCCTAATTTGTAAAGAAGTAAATTTGAAAACATCTTATTTTTCCACCCCTGAATGCCCTTACAAGTGCTATGCCAAAGTGATATTGCTAACCCCAAGGAATAAGTAAGGTTCACCCCAAGAAGTCATAAAGTATGTAACTATATAATATAGGAAGATTAGAGACTATTCAGAGCTTACGTTGTCATCACCCTAGAATATATTTTTCATGAATAGTTGAAAGGGGCTATGGAGAATCCTGTGCCTATATATATATGTCCTGTAATTAGATCAGGATGACAGTTGCAGAAGACATGGTCAATTACACACAATTAAGAGGCTGAGAATATACTTGCTGAACTGCATTTGATTTTAGAATGTATCATTCAATTGAAAACTGTCAAGGCTAATTTTATTGTACTATTTAATAATTCCAAGTCTTTAAAATAAATTGTATAAATGGAATTATAAATAACTTGTCATGCCTGGTCACATAAAACACTTTGCGATTTTATGTTCTTAAGACTTAATAATTTGATTTGATAGAAAAAAATATATACTTTTTAATGAGATTATCTATTGCACGGTTTAGTGAGATGTTCATTTGATAAACTTAACTTGATTGTGCTTTTTATTAAAACAAAATAAAAACAAATTGTGGTGAATTTATACCTGGGCATAGTTAAGAAAAGATTACCAATAGAAAAAAATATTTGTAGCTCGGGATTAAACTGCAGAATCCTTGGTGCTCTCTGAATTTAGTTGCATTCTTGAGGACCTTTCACTACCCAACTAGATAATATTTTTTGTGCAGAGGTAGGTAATGAAAAGACTGCAAAAAAAAACCCAACTAAACTAAGATAGGTTTTTGCCTTTGAATCAATTTAATAGCATAATGGTTAACGTTTTATTCAATAATCAAATGTATATGGATACATATACAAAATCATGTAAGGTGATTTTGGGTGGTATACAATCTATTAAAACAATAAAACAATCATTGACTTAAACCATTATGATAATGATGTCACATTGAATAATATAATAGCAGAACTAAAAAAAGGACAAGAAAATAATAGACACCGAAGTTAATAATAATGGACCCACCTCATGAGTTCACACATACATTGGAGTCCCAAGTCTGCTGGCATAACCAGATCGGAGGGACCTTAAAAGTTCAGGATGCCTCGAACCTTCCAAATGTAGCAACTTAGATGATGAAACCCATAACATACCCATTTTACTGGATTTGATGGGATGGGCAGATGACCTCCCTTAAGTAACCCACTCCCATGCCATAAAGGAGTTTAAAGGTCAATACCAGCATTTTGATAGCCTGCATTGTTTTGGATAGAATTATTAATTCAGAGACAGATTATATTTAAGAATCAACATTCCCTTGATCATTAATTGTTCAGATGTTTGTAGAGATCTTAAGCTTGCAATAAATCCTTACATTTATTTGAACTGTCCGAATCTCCTGATTTCCCTGGCCCTTGACACATATTGCAACAATATTTGTAATTTCTTCATTATCAAATCAATTGATCTTCAGCATGAAAAGACGTGTTTGTTTAGGATATTAGTTTTATGCCTGTGAAATTTTCTTCTGTTTGATGGCATGAACACAGCAGATCTTTAGCATATGTCATCCTTTTTATACTTTTATATTTTATTCTGATTCCATCCTGATATTCCCATTAGCAGAACTTTAAACATTTCAATTGCTATGCTATATGTGCTTTTTAATTAGCAGGAATAAAGCTAAAATTAAGAGCTAAGTAATCAGATAAATTGCCTAAACTGAGAATTAAGTAAGAAATTTAGCAGGAGCTATTAAGTTGAAATGCTTTTTAAATAGTGATTGAAATCTACTAATTAGCTGTTCAACAGAGTAAGAAGTAGAGATAGATGGATTTAGTCTACCTATCTATTTCCCCTAAAACGCAGCAATTCAACAGATTAATTTTCTTAAAAGGGCAAAGATATATGGATACTTCAGATGAAGTGAGAATTGAAAAATCAACAGTGTCTCGCTTCTGCTAATTTCTAGCTATAGTCAGAAAAGCATATTTTTATAAGCTTCCATTGGGTCCTCATGCTTCTATAAGATACTCTGCACTGCTAGCATGAAAATCCATTTATTCTAATATACCATGACTATATTTCATTTTTGTCTCTAGAAGAATGAAACACTGAATTTAAAATATAACTAAGAGATATATATTGTGTCTTAATTTTACTAAAAGAAAAAAGACATCAATCATATTAATAATCTACATATGACAGGTTAATTTTGATTTCACTGCTTTCTATTCCTTCCAAATATTATATAGCAGGAAATGATTCTAAAATCTTAAGTCAGAAATATCACACCTTTAGAAAAGCAAATTATTGTTTGACTGCACTAACAAAATCTGTAGTTCAGACTTCTAGAAGTTGTTATACTGCATTTAATTCCCAACTAATATCACACAGACAGTTCTAGATTTAAAAAAAAACAAAAACACAGTGATGGTGAACCTTTTTTCCCCTGGATGCCAAAAGAGTGTGGGCGCACGCTATCGGGCATCCCAGAGTGCCTACACTCATAATTCAATGTCTGGGGAGGGCGGAAACAGCTTCCCCCAGCCCCCGAGAGACCCTCTGGAGGCTGAAAATGGCTTGTTTCCCAACTTCTGGTGGGCCCAGTAGGCTCTTGTGTCACCCTCCCCAGGCTCTAAAGGCTTCTTTGGAGCTGGGGGAGGGCAAAAATGCCTGACTCCATCCTTCTGGAGGCTTTCTGGAAGCCAAAAATGCCCTCCAGAGCCTCCGTGCAAGCCAAAACTCAGCTGGCCAGCATACACATGCACATTGGAGCTGAGCTAGGGCAACAATTTGTGTGCCAGATATGGCTCTGCATGCCACCTGTGGCACCCGTGCCATAGGTTCGCCGTCACTGGCATATGATATAAAACACGATTAAATCACTGACATTGCTGTTTGCCTGGTTATAAAAACAAGTGTACGTTCCTTTCTGGAAAGAGAGTGTCCTCAAATGGTGTCCCCTGGGCAGGATACGGGCTGCTGAAGCCATTAATTACCACAAGGCTTCCCTGCCCACATCATCCACCATTCTTTGGCTGAGTGCAGAGTTATCTTCATGAGGCCCGCGAGACGGAACTATAAGGCCAGGCCAACTTTTTTGACTGGCAGAGTGCTACTAGAGGCAGAGGAGGCCAAAAACAGGCTGCACACAGGCTGAAATACTTTACAGTTGGTTATTTTAGATTGAAAGACTTGTTCTTTCATTTTATATAATGTATTTGGTGGCAATTTGGTGGCAATTTGATGTTGAAATGCAAACCACTTAAATATTTAGTTCCTTTACATCTTGCTTTAAATAATCTGGTGCAGTGTTTCTTCTTGGCAGTTTGGGCTGGGAAATGACTAGCTGAGAAATTCTGGAATTGAAAGCCACACATCTTAAAGATGCATAGATTGAGAAACACTAATCTAGTGGATTGTTTGTTTGTTTGTTTGTTTGTTTGTTTCATCAAGTATGGATTAGGTAACAGATAAAAGAAGAAGACAATAGGACAGTAGGACAGGGACAATAGACACAATGGTGTTCTTATGCACATTCCATACAAACCTCTTAGAAAAGGGGAGAGGTCAATTGTAGACAGTCTAAGGTTAAATATTTTGGGGTTTGGGGAAGAAACCACAGAGACAGGTAGTGCATTCCAGGCATTGATCACTCTATTGCTCAAGTCGTATTTTCTGCAGTCTAGTTTGTAGTGGTGTAGTGGCTGCCGCACGAATCCCAGCGACCGATTAGGTCCCACAGAGTGGGCCTTCTCCGGGTCCCGTCAACTAAACAATGTCGGTTGGCGGGCCCCAGGGGAAGAGCCTTCTCTGTGGTGGCCCCGACCCTCTGGAACCAACTCCCCCCGGAGATTAGAACTGCCCCTACTCTCCTTGCCTTTCGTAAACTCCTTAAGACCCACCTGTGTCGTCAGGCATGGGGGGACTGAGACATCTCCCCCGGGCATATACAATTTATGAATGGTATGTGTGTATGTATATGTGCTTAGAAAATGGGGTTTTTAAAATGTTTTTAGTAGAAATTTAGATTTGCTGAAATTGTCTTCTGTTATTCTGTTGTGAGCCGCCCCGAGTCTGCGGAGAGGGGCGGCATACAAATCTAAATAAATGAAATGAAAAATGAAATTTAGTTTGAACCTGTTACATGTTCGTGCATTCCTGCGGGTGAAGGGGAAGTAGTCACTAACGGGAAGAACATTTTGGTATATGATTTTATGAACTACAGTTAGATCAGATCAGAGGTGACGTAGTTGTTGTTAGATATCCTGCCCAGTTACCAGGGTAAAAAGTCAAAAGTTCAGATTTGTTTATTGTATGTTGATTGGTTAGCCTCTTTTGACGCTAAAATTGTAACAAGGTAAAAGCTGCCTGTTGCTGGGGTTAGTTTGTAAAAATACCGAGAACTGTCATTGTATTGCGCTCTCAATACACATTTGTTAATTGACTGTGTTAGGCTACCTGGTTCCTGTCAGAACAATAAACTTAAGTTTGAGCCAACTTATATTGAGAGTTATTTCAGTTGTAAATTGTCTAATCACAGTATTTCAAGTCTGGTAGAGTAAGGTATTTTGTTGCACGAGGAGGCTTGTAGGACTCTTCTTGTGAAATATTTCTGGACTATCTCGATGCCCCATTCCATCATTTACATACTCAGTTACTTACTCACTTACTTGCTTACTTACTTAGAATTTGTCAAACAAAAATGAGAACAAAAATAAAAGAAATGATAGACACATTAGTGCATTTATGCACGCCTTCTCTATTGACCACTTAAGTATGAAGTAAGATCCACAGAAGTCAATTTATGATTGAAACCATGAAAATGTATAGCTAAGACAACTGGATTAGGTAGAGCATTCCATACTTTGCAAACTCTATTACAGAAATATTTTTAAAGTCAAGTTTATAATGGTATACATTGAATTAAAAGTGGTTATTCAGGTGCGTATTACTCAGATTTTAAAAAAAACGTTTACAGGTAAAACATTACTATGTATAATTCATCTCTGGTAATGAGATAGTTTGTTGCAGGTACACTTAATTTTTCTGTTCAGGGCCATTTAACATTGCTATGGTTTGCTTCATAATTAACATCTTTAGGCCCATTTCCAGCTTTGTTTTTGGACAATATTAGACTTGTAGCAGTTCCCTGAAGACTCAGTTTAGGTAGATTTTTTAAAAACTTCTTGCTTTATTTAGCACTAATGGAATAGCTGAGTTATTAAATTTAATTAAAATTATTTGTCTATCAAAGTGCTTAGGAAGCCATTCAATCATCCTCATGTCAGTTAGTGACATTCAAAGTAGCTGATTTTGTAAGAGAACGGCCTTAGGTAAAAGACATCTATATTGTTCATTTTATTATTTATAACAGAAAGCATTATTTGAATTGTTTTTTAAAATTTGAATAAAAGGAGAGCCTCTGTGATTATTTTGAGAGATATAAGTATTGACATTTCTTGTTGACTTAAACTTTCTTTCTGCAGCAGTCTGAAACGTGATTTTCTTGAATAGTATTTTAAAGAACTTTCTATTTTGATGGAAATTTCATTGGAATATTTGTTGTAACTTGTCTGTTTTCTCATTAAATGTGCTGTGAATTCTGAGAAATCAGAACCACTATATCTGATTCTGCAGTAAAGAGGCAGAGTCGTTCCATAAGTTCTCTTGAGAGCTTAGCAGTATTAACTTGTTCAAATACATTAATTATCTCCAAACTCTTAGCTAAGATAAAATTTATGATCAGGAATGAGGGCAGCTTCTATTATCCTCCTCCCCAGAATCTTACATCATTAGTGACTCAAATTGATTACTTAATGAGAATGATTCATCATCACTTACTGTAATATGTTCCTTGGATAAGAATAAGTCTTTAATTCTCTATTGTTCTGAAGCTTGTTCAGGCTCAGAGTTAGGGTCTTCCCCCCCCGCCTTTCCCATCTGTACAGGAAAGCACAAAAATACCAGTTATTACCAGTTATAAATTAAAATGCACTGGAAACTCATTTTCCATAGTCAATAAAGTTTATTAAGTAGATAGATAGGCAAATACATGAGCCATTGAATCATAGACTGTTACTACTTCAGTGTTGTGACAGATAAGTAGGCATAGCTGTTTCCCATTTTGTTTCTAGTAAGAATTGTTAGCATCTTATTTTGCAGGATTTGCCATCTTTTTGAATGATTAATTCTTTCAGTAGTTCAAGCCTTTGGAGCTGAATGCACTTCTAAATTCATCAAAACCCATTGTTGTGAAATCTACTGTACAAGAATGACTTTATTACTTATCCCCTTAATTTCATTAATTTAAAGTAATAGGATCATTTTCTCTCTCTTCCAGTTCTCTCTTCCTCACTTTGTCAACCAGTTCTTCTCTTTTGGTGTGACTCAAGCCCTGGATTGTATAACTTTTCATTTCTCTTTCTGACTAGTTTTCACATGACATTACAACAATTTAGTGGATCTTCAATTTTCAACAGGTTAGAGTCTCAGCAGAAATGAAGTTGAATTTTATTACTGTCACTGTTGCATGCCTCTTTGAAAGTTTATTTTTTGATAAACCCTAAAGCAGTAATGGCGAACCTTTTTTTGCTCGGGTGCCAAAAGGGCACGTACACATGCTATCACGGGTGCATGTGTGCCCACACCCATAACGCAATGCCCTCCCCCATACACATGTGCACACATGCAGCCTGCACTGCCCCCTGTACTTGCACACAGACCTCATTGAAGCCTGAAGACCTCCAATAAGCCCATTGGGCTGTTTTTCGCCCTCTCCAGGCTTAAGGAAAACTGCCAGAGCCTTTGTATGGAGAAAAACTGGCCCAACGGGCCTACTGGAAGTTCTGGTCAGCCCGTTAGGCCATTTTTTGCCCTCCCCAGGCTTTAGGAAGCCTGTGGATGGTAAAAAATGGTCCAGTGGGCTACTATCACAGCCCTAAACCATATGTTCTTTCTCTTCAGGTGGTCTTTAATAATGACCCATGGTGGTATCACTTTTGTTTCTTTCTTTTTTTTCACTCAAATGTTGTCAAGAGGGTTTCCATTTGCAAGTATGTGTATTCAGACATATACATTCTTTATAGACAAAAAGATTCTGTTTTTTGTTTCTTTTTGAATAATTCACAGTCTTCCAGATTCATAATTCAATCATGTTTCTCATCCCAATGGGCAGGTATAGTTTTAATGAGAGAAATTCCATTTTGTTTGAAAAATCATTTTGTTTTATCCTTGTTCCTGGCTGTGCCCTTTTTGTGCTCTGCCTTATATATTCCTTGAAGGGTCATATGGTTGCTGTTATCAGAAAGTAGTATTCTGTCCCTGAGAATCAAGCACTCCTTCCAGGTGGTATATAAATTAACCAGAATATTATATACTGCTCAAAAAAATAAAGGGAACAGTTAAACAACACAATATAACTCCAAGTAAATCAAACTTCTGTAAAATCAAACTGTCCTCTTAGGAAGCAACACCAATAGACAATCAATTTCACATGCTGTTGTGCACATTCAACTTTGTACAGAACAAAGTATTCAATGAGAATATTGCATTCACTCAGATCTAGGATGTGTTATTTGAGTGTTCCCTTTATTTTTTTGAGCAGTATATTCAGCCGCCAACCTTATTAGTTAGAAAAGAATAGGGCTATAATACATTAGAAACAAATCCACCTTCTGGGAGGGTCATCCTCTACTAGGATTGTGAATAATTTATTACTTGTTGCCTATTGTTTGTTAATGAGCATGTGCCCTTGTCTTTTTGAAGTGTATAAAAACTATGTTAATTTGTGTATTAAGGTTCTGGATTTGTGACTTGGGCCTTGAGAACACTCCTTTCACTATATACAGAGTGAACTGGTTGCCATTTCCTATCTTGTATGATAAATTGGCTCTTCACATCAGGTAAAAACAATTTTAGCTTTAACTGGGCCGATTCAACAGTGTGAACATCAATCTCATCAGGTTTCAGTGATTCCTGTAAAGTTATATTCATTGTATTAAGATTTCAAATCCCCTGCAACATCATATTATATATTTATGTTGAAGCCTCAGCAGGAAGCACCTATAAAGACTGTCCATTTCTTCTTCCTCAAAAATAGCTCTTGGGTTTCTTCAATCTGTTGGCTAAGAAGAGCATTATTATCTTCTTTTTCATAAAACTGAAATTGGCAAAGTTTGGTTCAGATTACTGTGGTTTGTCATCTAGATCAGTGTTTTTCAACCAGTGTGCCGTGGCACACTAGTGTGCCGCGAGACATGGTCAGGTGTGCCGCGAAGCTCAGAGAAAGAAAACAAGAGAAAGAGAAAGAGAAAGCAAGCAAGAGAGAAAGAAAACAAGAGAGAAAGCAAGAGAGAGAGAGAAAGAAAGCAAGAGAGAGGGAGAAAGAGGGAGGGAAGGTGGGAGAGAGAAAAACATAGAGGGGGTAGGGAGGGAGAGAGAAAGAGCAAAAAAGAGGAAAGAAGGAAGAGAGAAAGAAAGAGGGATGGAGAGAGAAAAAAGGTAGAGAAAGAGGAAGAGAGATATAGAGCAAAAGGGAGGAAGAGAGAGATTTTTTTTGTCCATTATTTTTTTAGCCCCCCCCCCCTCAATGTGCCCCATGGTTTTGTAAATGTAAAAAATGTGCCGTGGCTCAAAAAAGGTTGAAAATCACTGATCTAGATAGCCTGATATCTATCACTTGCAGAGTTCCGTTGGCATTAAAGACATCGGATCCTCTTACTTCTCTACTTCGCATCCCTTCATTTTATGTATGCTGGCATTCATTTTCTTACTCTTCTAAGAAACTTCATATGTTCTGTCTTTTTTCCTTTCATATTACAGAATAGAAAAACCTGTTGGCCTATAACCCTTCATCTTCTGTTCCAGGAGAGCAATCAGCTTGTACTTTCAATATGTATAGATCTTATTATCTTCTTGGAAAAAAACCAACCTGATATCTGCTTGTCCCCTGTCTCCATGTTCCTCTGACAAACAAGAAAAAGCAGTGTTTCTCCTGCCAACTTCAATTTCATTTCCTATACATTGCCAGTTCACTCCCTGAGGTTAGCTTGCTCCCATGTCTGCTGAAATTGACATTGTGTCATGAAAATTGTGGAAAGAGACTTCCAGAGTATCAACTGCACAATCATATATATCCTTAGGTAAGTAGTATCTAGAAGGGATAGAAGTTATATCGGCATCTAAGAACAGTCAAATGTTTCTAACATTGCAGTGAAATAAGAAGCAGAAGTAGTGGGATTGTTGTCGTCACTATTAAAGATAAAAATACTGTTCCTCCTTCCAGCTTTCTACACTATGCTTTCCCCCCCAACTTTTATGAATATCACAGAGAACTTGATTTCCACAGCAGAGGTATTGATTGGTTGGTTTAATTCAGTAGTGAGTTCTTAAACTCTTTACTATTGTTTCACACATGTGCTCACGCATGCACATGACACTTCTGCGCATGCACAGAAGTGGTCTCGGTGGGTGGGCGGAACCTCCCACTGCTGGCGCTACTGGTTCTAAGAACTGGGCTGAAATGGGAGCAATCCACTGCTGTTTTAAATGAACTTTGCATCTGCTAAAAACGTTTCATGATTATTTTTGGATAGAAATCAGAGAATGCAGCTTCTGCCCTTCATTAAATTTCTTTGATCTAGAATGTGATGGTGAAAAAAAATAAAAAGAACATTTGTATTTGTAAGATATAGATTGTGTGGTAAATCTTTCTCTTAATACATCTATCTCAGTAAAATAGAAAGAAAGAGGTTTTCACGCCTCTTGTTGCATTATATTTAGGCACAGAAGCCACCTAACTTGTAAGTGTTTTTGAAGGTGGAAATTACATCTTCGCCAAGTAAGAATACAGAATAAAAAGATAGATGAGAGTGGGTTAGTCATACTCAAAGCAAAAATAAAACAAACTTGTGACAACATTATAAAGAACACCTTTTGAAATTTGCAAAAATAAAAACAAAATGAGAGACTTGTAAGCTCAATCTTTTCTATGAAATTGTTCACCTTCTCTTTTTCTCTCTCCCTTATTGCTGTAAATGGATTTAATAATTCATAAATTATGCATTTTATATTTTGACTAGATCTCTACATATTTACATAAACTCTATTAAATATATTGACCAATAAAGAGTAATGCATTAGTTCAATTCATTAACATACAAAATATATAAGGGTCTATAATTTCAATAAGGTCATTGGTAATAGAAATATTAGACTGGCATTGATGTTTGACCAAGAACCAAAACTACTCTTGAAATTATTTGGTATTTATGGAAAATGAATAGGCAGCCAGCTAGACATAGATGGATTGTTTCTAATTTACAGTCTTAGAAGTGTATGTTTTTTACTGATGAAAAGGTGATCAAAAATTTATAAACAATTAAAAAATAATCAAGTTAATATACCTCATCTAGAAATTGATAAATTTCATGTAATATTGAAAAGTACACTATTGAAGTGCTTCATGAGCTGCGGTGGTGCAGTAGTTAGAGTGCAGTACTGCAGGGTACTTTTGCTGATCACTGGTTGCCAGCAGTTTGGCAGATCGAATCAGCCTTCCATCCTTCCAAGGTCAATAAAATGAGGACTCAGATTGTTGGGGGCAATATGCTGACTCTATAAACCACTTAGAGAGAGCTGTAAAACACTATGAAGCAGTATATAAATCTAAGTGCTATTGCTATTCAAATGTTTCCTTTCAGAAATGTTGCTGAGATCCTCCTACTCACTACATTTTCCCATAAAATTGTTTGTTAAAAATTGTATGCAAAATTGTACCTAAAAATACATATGTACAAAAGTGGAAAACTCCACCCAATTCTATGTTTTTTCATATTCATTTATTTATTTATCAATTTACTTACCGTACTTATTTAATTACTGAATTTTACTAACTGACCACATATCTCAACTATATGACTTTGGATGGATATAAAACAACAATGTAAAATACAATAGATCAACAATTTAGTTAAAAAGAAACAATCCAACCCCTTACAAACTACAGTGATACCTTGTCTTACGAACTTAATTGGTTCCAGGATGAGGTTCGTAAGGGGAATCCGACCAGCACGAAAATGGGCGCTTCGGCTGGCAACGGAAGTCCGGAGACGGAGCATCCCATCGGCGGCGGGTTCGTAAAGTGAAAATAGTTCGGAGGAAGAGGCAAAAAAAATCTTAAATCGTATGACAAGGGGCTCGTAAGATGAGGTATCACTGTATCTGTACATGGGGTGGAAATGTACAGATGAGTGTACGTTTCCACCCCATGCCAATTCAGTGAAGCAACTGAAGTGATGTGCCGGTACCTGGAGGCTGTAAGGGTCTGGGTGGGCACCAACAAGCTCAAGTTCAATCCTGACAAGACTGAGTGGCTCTAAGTTTTGCCTCCCAAGAACAATTCCATCTGTCTATCTATCACTTGGGAAAGGGGAATTTTGACCCCCTCAGAGTGGGTTCACAATTGGGAGTCCTTCTTGATCCACAGCTGAGGTTAGGCTGTGGCTAGGGGACTTTCACCCAGGTCTGCATGGTGCGCCAATTGTGGGCCTATTTGGACAGGGAGTCTCTTCTCACAGTAATTCATGCCATCATCACCTCGAGGCTTGATTACTGCAATGCGCTCTACTTGGGGCTACCCTTGAAGAATGTTGGAGACTTCAATTAGTCCAGCATGCAGCTGCAAGAGCCGTGTTGGGCATACCTAGGTATTCCCATATTACTCTGTGAGCTGCGCTGGCTGCCAATCAATCTCCAAATGCAATTCCAGGTGGTGGTCATTACCTATAAAGCCCTACATGACATTGGACCAGATTATCTTTGGGACTGTCTTCTGCCTCACATATCCCAATGACCGGTTAGGTCGCACAGAGTTTGCTTTCTCCAGGTACCATTGGCCAAACAATACTGAGTGGCAGGCCCATGGGGAAGAACCTTCTCCGTTACAGCCCTCGTCCTCTAGAATCAACTCCTCCCCCCCAGATTCTCATCGCCCCCACTCTCCTCATCTTCTGAAAGGCGTTAAAAACATATTTATGCTGGCAAGCCTGGAGCCATGAATATTAGTTCTGCTCCAACCAATAGTGTGAATGAGGGATGACTGTTTTATATTGGGTTTTATTTTATTTCTCTTACTGTTTTAATTGTATTTGTACTAGTTTTATTATTGTCTATATTTTATTCTGTAAGCTGCCCTGAGTCCGCGAGGAGAAGGACAGCCTATAAATTGTCCTGAGCTTATGGGCCAAAACAAGTTTTCAAGACTTTCCAGAAGGCCAGCAAGTTTGGGACCATCTAAATTGCAGGGGGTGGGCAATTCCTTAGGACAAGTGCTGGTATAAAAATGCATGTTCCTTGGGTCATACAAAGTGATGTTATTTCACAAAATGGACCCAGGGCATGCCTACCCTGCCAGATCTGATGGGATGAGCCAAAACCACTGGAAATAGGCAGTTACATAAGCAATGTGGCCCTGTACCATGCTTAGTTTCAATAGTGACCACCAGCATACTGAATTGCATCTGAATCTCTATTGAGATCAAGTAAAACTCAAGTAGTAGTGATATTATGTGGCATTATGTCACATACCTCTACATTCTGAATGCTTTTCAAGAATAGCTTTATGCAAAGATGCATTTGTGTGAAGCCTTCCTAGCCATGGCTGTTACTAAGAGAATACAAAGATCATTATGGAACATCTCAGACCAGAGGGGTCCTAAAGCCACAGCTATTCAGTTTTCCTATACTTGAATTAAAGTCATTCTTTCCCTTTCATATCCTCAGTCTCAAGCTGCTTGGAAAGAATCCCAATGCCATTATTTGGGTGAGTCAGGGAAGAGATGTACAATCATGGATACTGATGATACTTAATCCCATGCCAATGAATAATCGCAGAATCTTATGAAGATGTTGGGAAGCACTTAGCTTAGCATTGAGGAAGAATCAAGTATGAAGCTAGCCTGGAGTCACTGCAGAAGCACAAAAGGACTAAACCCACCCACCACCACCAATTCCTCAGAGCCTTATCTAATTGTTCCGAATAGTAGGTTGACAGACTGGAAAAATATCCTGTATTATAGGCAGAACTTAATGGGCAGTAATAGGCAAATTTAATAAAGTAGTTATTCTGAACTCTGCACATGTGGGTCTGGTTGTTCATGACTGGCAGTACAAATTCAATAAGAGTGGGAAGGGAATTAAGCTCTGCAGCACCCTGCAAAGCATAGGCTTATGGCTAGATCTCTATTCCCTACCAACATCAGTTGAAAATGGCCTTTGAAAGGGAATCATCTGAAAACCCACTCTCCACAAGCACAGTCTATGTTATCTCAGGCTTAGTAGCCACCTGGCCTAGTGTGGTTTACAGTATGTTGTTTCCACTGGCTTCTGCATGAAAGAAATTATCATTCATCCATACATATATCTTATGCTTGCTTAATAAAATAATCTTCTACCTGCAGAGCTAATTTCTGCTTTAAATTCAGAATGGAACTTACATTATACATTATTTATTTATTTCACATCTGTTCTGTAATTTGAAAATAGAAGTAATCCTTTTATGAAAGCATGTTTTAATTTTAATTGCAGTGTCATGGGTCTCTTTCAGAATTGTATCACATAGTAGTTTTCTATAATTTAAGGATATAAGGTAGTGGGTCAGAGAACCAAGCTAATGAAAAATAAGTGATGCTTAAATATGATAGATTTTCAGGTTTGTTAAGCAACTGTCCTTGTTTACCATAGTTCTATGGTGACAGTTACAAGTTTCTGAATGAGCTGTTTAGATCAGGAGTCAGGCGTTAATACGTCATTTTGTTCTCCCACACAGAATGGAACACGGATATTTTTTATTGTACAATGAAAACAAATTGGTATGCACTGAATAGTTTGACAACCAATTATTTAGTAAATTTCTTCCTTCAGTGGCAATTCAATCTTGTATTCAACCTTGGTATAATATAGTTTATCACTAGACCCCCAAATCTGAGGCTGGGCATTATTTTTCCCCTTCTAAAATTCAAGTCTTTTCACTTTTCAGTTTTATAGCAGAAAGGCTAAAATAGAAGTAATGGTTCTGTTTATATTATATAGTAATTAGGTCATGGTTGGGGTAAGAATGTTTTGCAAACTCCAAAAGTGAGTCATTTGAGTCAGCAATTAACCTAGAGCAATTTGTTTTGGCCTCTAAATGACCTGAATTAAGTAAAGTCTCTGAGAATTGGACACAACTGAACAGAAGGATGAAAAAAAGAGAGTAAATCTCCTTGTCAATAAACTCCTCCCAGGGTCATACAGTCTATTTATCAGAGGATTAGCTATCTCTTCAAATGTCCATGGCAGAGATGCATTTCCAGAAAGGACTGTGAAAAGGGAATTATCTCCATAACGGTTTGTTTTTACCCTCCCTCCAGGCCAAATGAGGTTGAAGAAGAGGTGTGATGGAAATGGTTGCTATCCTGAATTTTTCATGCTAAGGATTCTGATGCATCTTCTTTACAGAGGCATTGATAGATATGACATATGTATCTACACCGGCTTCAAACATTATTTTGTTCTTTGATCTGTTTATACCTGGAATCTGGCTCTATTACATAGGTTAACTTCATAAACTTTATTATTATAGTTGTTGTTGTTGTTATATAAAATACACAGAAGAGAAGAAAAATAGGAAATTACGAGTAGGAAAGGGAACAGAGAAAAGGAGGTGTGAGCAGCGGTGGGCTGCTGCCCGGATTAGGCGGTGGAGAACGCAGTAGCGAAAATGGAGCTCCACCCCAAAGCACCCAATTTGCACTGAAAGATGTTGAAAGAAAATGCATAAGCCACACCCACAGTGTCAGTGTTCCCTCTAATATTTTTTTTTGGGGGGGGGCGGAAAATTATAGTGTCTGAGCGACAGTCCCTTCGGGACTGGGCGGCACAGAAATAACAAATAAATAAATAAATAAACAAACAAACAAACAAATAAATAAAAAACCCACCCTGTTTTGCCTCAGAGAATTTCAAAATAAAATACTGTACTGTGTGTCTATAACAGTGAGCTCATAATAGGGCAACTCTATCAATATCAAAAAGCCCCTTAAATAGTTGAGCTAGTTTCAAACTAGATTTTGATTTTCTTTCTCTCTTCCTTACTCCCATTCTTTTTCTTTCTCTTTTCCTTCCTCTCTTTTTTCTATCTGTTTCTCTCTCTTCCTCTCTCTCTCCTTCCCTCTCACTCTTTCCCTCTCGGCTTCTGGGCAGGTTTGGAAAACTCTGAGTTGATGATGATTTTTAAGTGAGCGATTGCTCACTGCTCAGCTTAGAGGGAACTATGCACAGTGTGGTTGTAAAACTTTTAGTAGCCCTTCACTGGGTGTGAGATACAAGGGTAAAGAGAAAAAGAAAGAAAAGGAGCATTGACTTCCAACTCTTCTTAGCACAGTACAAGATAAACACACTCCAACCTCAACTTTTTGCTTTTATACATTAATATATAACTAGCCATTTTTATAACACCAAATAGCAACTCTGAATCCTTGGAGAGCAGCAGCATCCAAATATAATAATAATAATAAATAATAATAATAATAATTATTATTATTATTATTATTATTATTATTATTATTATTAAATATTTCTAATCAACAAAACCAAAATCAATGTTTCATTTTTTTTCTTCACAAGCACAATTTTCAGAAGTGATATCTAAATAAAAGTGTATTTCCTCTTTGAATAAAATAATCTTCCTTGCTATGGAAATAATGTGTAATAATCTGGTTTTATTAAATAGGTTAAGTTGAAAGTGGATGATTCAAAAGTCAGTCAGGAATTTCTGTAGTCATTGGGAGTAACTGAAGCTGGATGCTCTTCATTTCTAACCCATCACTATCATAATTGCAACATCCATAATAGACCTGTCAATTGAAATATTTTCTCATTCTCTGACCCTGATTTTTTTTTGCTTGTTGCCAAGACTACCTTGCTGAACTAGAGGCTGTGAAACTCCCATGTAAATAGGACAATCACTGCTAAATTAAATTGCTATGATGAGATTGAAGTATTTGCGTAATTAATTTGTACCTTAATTATTGAACAATATAGATAAAAGAAATATTTACTTCCATTATTATAGCTCTTTGGGGAATTAATGAATATTAATTAATAACACTTCTATTATATTATAAAATAGGATTTCCCTTTGATTATTGTCTCCATAGTAATTTGAAAGGAAAATTGAATGATAGAAAATACAAATTTAAATGAATCTGTGGAGTGTGCAGCTAGGGCTTTTATTTTTTATATATTTTTATACCTTTATTTTTATTCTAAGTTTCTGCTGATAAGTTTTTAAAAGTCCCTAAATTCTATCTCTACTAATACTTAATTTGAAATCCTGGAGCCAATATTGTACAAAAGTCAATTGCATTTGTCTGGGGTATTCATTATGCATATGTAACAAAGCTATGTAAGCATCTTATTAATCAATAATTTCTCTAGAAACAGAACTATATTTAACCAAATATTATATTAATAATAAAAAAATGTTTGGGTTACCATAGAATACTATCAAAGGTATCTTAACAGGAATTTTCTTTCTGTTTAATAATGCTTTTTTTCTAGATCTGAGAGAATGTAACTGACCTCAGGTCCGTCAGCTGGGCTCATGCCCAAGGCAGGATTAGAACTCTCATTTTACAGTCTGATGCTTAGCATATTCAGCAGTGTATGTACATAGGCATAGGTTTTCCACTGTTCTACTGAACCCTCTAGTCTGGGACTTGGCAGGAGATATTCCAATGTCAATATGGAACCAATAGACCCAATCCAATCTAATGTCATATGTTTAGGTAGGAAAGTAATATATGAACAAGAATCCTTTTTTCCAAGTTTCTCAGTTCCATATTTAAACATTTGGGGAGATTTTCCTGTGCATAGTACACATGCATGTGGGTTAATTCAATCCTCTATAAATAAGATGAAAAGAAAAAAGAGGATGATTACTATCTCCTTCTGAGTACATACATTCACTATGATTGTATATACACTGCCTACAATCATAAAGAAATAACAATAATGTGTATTCCGTGGTTATAACTCATTTCATCTAGAGAAATTCAGACATTAAAAAAGCTATTGAAAGTCAAAAATGATTAATGAAATTCTATTTTCTAATATATTTGCCCTCCAGGTGTCTGGAATTTTGATTCTCAGCAACATGCCCCTTGCTGAGAATTACAAGAATTGAAATCTACACATCTGAATGGAATCAAAGTAGGACAGAAATATGTTGTTTTTGTCCATCTAGGAATATCTCCTCAGAAGATAGCAGCAAATGCATTATACGAATTAAATGTTTGAACAGTGAACAGTTTTAAACTGTATTTGGTTTAAATTTGATTCTGCTATACACTTAACCAGTTTGTATGCCTCTTTCATAAGCTGGTTTGAATGGCAATATCAGTGTTTCTCAACTTTGGCAGCTTGAAGATCTATGATCTCACTACACAGAATTCCCTGAACATCGAAATAGAATACCCTATGAGACTAGACTTTCAATCCTGGGCCTAGAAAGTTTAGAACTAAGACGCCTTAAACAAGATCTAAGTATTGCCCACAAGATCATACGCCGCAACATCCTGCCTGTCGGCGACTACTTCAGCTTCAACCACAACAACACAAGAGCACACAACAGATTTAAACTTAATATTAACCACTCCAAACTTGACTGTAAAAAATATGACTTCAGTAACCGAGTTGTCGAAGTGTGGAACTCATTACCAGACTCCATAGTGTCATCCCCAAACCCCCAACATTTTACCATTAGATTATCTACGGTTGACCCATCCAGATTCCTAAGAGGTCAGTAAGGGGCGAGTACAAGTGCACTAGAGTGCCTTCCGTCCCCTGTCCTATTGCTCTCCTATATCTCCTATATCTTTCTTCTATTCCTATATCTCTTCTTCTATTCTTTCATTGTTATGTTCTATTACTATACCTTCTTTTCTATTATTTCTTAGATATATTTTACTATGAGTATCTCCTCTATAACCTTCATCATGTATTTTACTATGTGTATATAGATATATACCCACTAAAACCCTCATTGTGTATTGGACAAAATAAATAAATAAATAAAAATAAAAATAAATCGTTTTGCCTACCCCATTCCCTTCAGGAATATGCAGTCTCCTATTTGGGACTTCTCTCTCTGGAATATTTTCCCTTCTCCCTGGGAAATCATGATGCTCTTAGCCAGATTCTACCCCCCCCCCCCATTTTCTACCACATCAGATGACAAAAATAACAACACTATGATACAATAACCTAAGCATCCTCCCTTTGAAGTGTATAAAAAATACAAAGCTTCCATAATTTAATTGGATCCTGCAGACGCCTGAAGGAGATTCATGAATTTGAAAGATGATGTTTTGATGATGATGATGATGATGATGATGATGATGATGATGTTATCCATTCAGCTGAACCCAATGAACAGTAAATGATGGTTTTAGATATAGGTGAAGAGTGGTTTCATTATTATTGTTTTAATCATATCCAAGTGGAAAAAGAAAGTGAGGAAAGTACTTGTCAAGCTCTCATATAAACTATGCTCTTTTTATCCTTAAAATAGGAAAGTGGGAATAAATTAGATATCTTGGGGCTTGTGAGAATATGACAAGCATGTCTACTTCTTATTATGAAGACACTCAATGTAGAATGCATGATGGAAATCCCAAGAAATGGGATTAAGCTTAACTGAAGGATGATAAATAATGTGAGACAGATGGTCTTTTTCTTCCTTATAAAAGTCTTATTTTAATAAGACACACCAGGCACTGTCATTCCTGGCAGTTTCAGCAAAAATTCATGTGGCAGTTGGGAAGCATCAGGCTGCAGGCCAAGTCCACCCAACCACCTCGGAAGTGAAATAATAAAATGTATGACTAGAAAGATATTCTTTCATAGACTACTGTAAAGAATGTATATTTTAAAAGGTTATATACGGACCTTGCGCTAATAAGGAGACAGGCTCCATTGCTGACAATCTTTAATTTAGAATGAATAAGAATTAAGATCTTCCATTTCAGAAACAAAATGCATTGTGTAAATAAAGCAGGATGACTTACAGAAAATGGGTTAATTTCCATTAGGTAATTTTTTAATGCTTGACTCAGACTGGAAGGCAATGCTATAGGCCCGTGATAGCGAAACTATGGCAAGCGTGCTACAGGTGGCACACGGAGCCATATTTGAGGCTTTGCCCTATATCAGTTCCATCACGCATGTACATGCTGACAAGCTGATTTTTGGCTTTCTGGAGGGCAGGGGGAAGGCTGCTTTTGCCCTCTCCAGGCTTCAGGAAAGCCTCCATAGCCGGTGGATGATGAAAAATGAGCCCAACAGGCTTCCTGGAAGTTCATTTCCGTTCATTCAGGGTGCTGCTTATGACATTAAAGCTTTATATGACATAGGACCAGTCTGTTTGATTATCAGTTATCTCTGTTATCTCATCAGAGCTGAGAGGGAGTTAGACTAGGTGTGTCTATCCATTAACTCCCTGGATAATCCCAAAGATAATAAAAAAAATAAAATAAAGGTAGTTTATTTGCACATATTAACTACATTATATTGACAATTACTCTTCATTCAATGTGGTCCAGGCAAACCAAAAGATTGGAGAAACCATGTTTTTAGACCTCTTCTACCAAGCAGTGTACCTGTTGGACTTGGAAATCATTCTTCCAAGTTGCAGGATCTGCCTTGTAGAACAATTGGAGACTATCTGACTTATTATATTAATCTTCCATCAATGCTTAACACCTGGGTGTTCCTTTAGGCATTTAGACTGGGACATTAATAAGATTTACTAGTGGTTATTTGACTGAGAATATTTATTTTTCCTTGACCTCGGACCTTAGGTAATTAGTGGTGGGCTGTTAATTGATTATTTACTACTGTTTGGTTTAACCTTTCCTATGCTGGTCAGGATCATCACTTTAATATGAGCAGCATATAAATTGTTTAAATATATAAACACCACCCCATGTGCTTTCCTATTAGCCTGTGTATTTAGGTGTATTTTATTTAGCTTTGTAAACTGAATCCTACATTCCTCAATCTTTGCCAATATTTATTTTAAGTGCTACAGGAATTTCTTCAATCGGGATCCAAACTGTTTTCAATTCAGGTTTAGCTTTAAACGTAGGTTTCAATTCAGGTTTAGCTTTTTACCCCCAGCTATTATTCTGTTTCTGTTTCTTGGAGATTCCAAGCTGAACAGGACACTTTACAGCAGCTTCACCTCTATCTCAGCTTATGGTTTATGGTTTTGTTACTTCTTTCATAGAAAGAGTGGAGGTTTTTTCCTGCTTCAGCATTTCTCCTTCTCTGTCCCAGAATGGTCCAGCTGTTCTTCTTATCTTTCCCCTATCATCTTTCTTCTTTCTGACAGAACTGTAGACAAGAATGCATGCATGTCATTTCTAATTTCTAATTTCTCCTTCATGTCCTTTCATTTCTGTAGGATCCTATTTATCAAAAATAAAACCCTGGCAGTGAGTTAGAAAAAGTTCAGAAAATATTGTCCTTTTTAGAACAGCTGTGAATCTATTGTAGATGGAAAAACTTGTCATAATTCTGCCTGGCTTCTAATCAAAACATTGGAGAATTGGGACAAAGGCATGCTATTTTTCAACTTATGCAGATGTGTTTCTTTACAAACATTGTGGTTTGGGTGCTGTACGTTGGAATTTTAAAAAATTTGGATAGCCATTGTGGAGAAAGACCTCAAGCATCAGTTTCTCTTCCACTTTTCTAAGTTCTGTGGTTCTGCAGTCAACACCCAGCACTAAGGCCACAATGCATCACATAGCCTACCATTATACAAAAACTAGTCCTACCATAAACAGAAGGGGTGTCGGAAATGTCAGCCAGAATTAACCAGGAATTATCTAGAACCAAGAAAAGATACAGAAAGATGAAAGAAACAATGTAAATTACAAAATCAACTGTAACAATTGCAACCAAACTTCACATCAATTGAAAACCAAGATCCATGAACACCAGCTGACAGTCAAACCTATGATCCCAAATCCCTAATCTCTAATCAATTCCATTGGAGCAATACAAGAATTATTGACAACACTATCACCCACCATATTTGCGAGTTTACTGAAGCGTGGCACTCTACAAGAAATTCCATCAACAGACACACCAGTCTACAACCTGCCTTTGAACCCTGAAAATGCATTCAACTTCACAACCAAACAATAGCAGCACCAACTTCAACCACAATCCCTCCAACCAGCACGACAAGTCCCAATGATCCTTACCTGATATGTCCCACACCTGACCCTTCACAAGATTCATCACAAAATATTCACATTACATGATTCACACCTGATCCCTCACTAGACCTTCCCCTGACATGAGTCTCCCATCACAAAGCCTAACCATGCAGCCCTTATAAACTGAAAAAAACAAACACTGAGAGCCCTTAAATTCTGTTGAAATTGTTGCATAGCCGGATAATGAAACATTCACAAACCAACTCATATGCTTTGAGAAAGTTAGTTCTGGAAGATCTATGTGCACTTTAAGGTTTTTTTTTTTACTGAAGAGAAAATATTGCTATAATATTCAGTTTTTTCTATCACTGCATGGTTGAAACAAACATTTTTCCCCCCAGAGATATTTAAACATTTCATTTTTATTTGTTAAATTAAGGAGCCATGACAGGGGTTTCAAGCATGAGGGGGGGGGAAAACCCAAAACCATCAAATAATTAGGTTCAGACTAGTTTAATTAATATATTTACACTTCAAAGTCATTAAGTGGATCAATATAAAAGTCCACACTAATTCTCACTACTTAACTTATATGGTCTTGAAATGAATATATTTCAGGGATCTTTTTTAAAAAGGTGCATTTAAACACATACCACATAACTTTTCCTTCTCTGAACAGCCAGTGAGATGTCACAGATATTTTCACCTAACAAACCCATGAAAAAACAGCTTACAAGTGAAATCTATAAACAACTAATAAATCAACCACATTAGGCTAAGCATAGCAAACAATATACATACAAGTTTAAGGAGGGACAAAATCTAGATTGCTGTTAAGTTTATGGACATTGCACTAATAAATAAACCTCTTAGAATAAGACAGGGCCCTGATGGATTTCATATACCAGGCAGCAATCAATAAATATACATACCTTTTCAATCAAGGAACATACATATATACTGCTCAAAAAAATAAAGGGAAAACTCAAATAACACACCCTAGATCTGAATGAATGAAATATCTCATTGAATACTTTGTTCTGTACAAAGTTGGATGTGCACAACAGCATGTGAAATTGACTGTCAATCAGTGTTGTTTCCTAAGTGGACAGTTTGATTTTACAGAAGTTTGATTTACTTGGAGTTATATTTTTTTAAAGTGTTCCCTTTATCTTTTTGAGCAGTGTAGATATCTTTGTATAAGGTATATTCTTTTTCAAGGAAACACCCCCCCCCCCCACAACTTAGATATCCAGAATTGAAGAGGCATTAAATTTTCAATTTATTAAATATATTAAAGGGTTAAATAAGGTCCAGGAGGGAAATGTTTTTAATAGGAAAGTGAACACAAGAACAAGGGGACACAATCTGAAGTTAGTTGGGGGAAAGATCAAAAGCAACATGAGAAAATATTATTTTACTGAAAGAGTAGTAGATCCTTGGAACAAACTTCCAGCAGACGTGGTAGATAAATCCACAGAAACTGAATTTAAACATGCCTGGGATAAACATATATCCATCCTAAGATAAAATACAGAAAATAGTATAAGGGCAGACTAGATGGACCATGAGGTCTTTTTCTGCCGTCAGACTTCTATGTTTCTATGTTTCTATTTCATTCTGGCCTTTGGTCTGGCCTCAGTTATATCTACCAGTCACAGAAGAACTCCATGGGGCCTGGCTTCTTCAACTTTGTTGTTCACTCTGCACTTTTCTGGAATATGATATAGAGACCTGGTGTTAGAATAACTCCAGCCGTCCTTAGGGAGATGACCCTAGATTGTACTGTAGTATGCAACCACTCTTTTTCTTCAACTCTCAACCACCTGCTTTTAGATCTCTTGTTTGCTGGGCAGCATTTGTGGAAACCGTTGAAATAATTATTTTGAAAAATCTAGCAACTTACTTCCAAAGAGGAGATGAATTCCAGCACAGGTACAGTTGAAGGAAGCAATACTAGATTAGATAAGGGCAAGGGATAATCCGTAGAAGCTTAATCCAGATAAAACAGAAGTAATGCAATTTAGTAAATCTGCAGAAATCCTATTCAGGTATTTCTGCAACTGCACAGAAAGATACATATATTCATGTATTATTCTTCAATATATCCATTACACTTCAACGTCAAAAAAACCCTCAGCTATCACCTGAAAATAATACATTTTTTTCTGTTTCTGACATTTCATTTTCCTGTATTATCTTTTGCCAGTTTCAGCTGGAATATAGTTGATCATTATGAAGTCTATTAAGTCTCATGCCATGTGACTTTTAGCCATCTTGTCTAGACCAAAGAAATCATACTTCCTTATCACTACACTTCACCTAGGTTTGAAGCTGTACTTCATTCCTTTAAAGAATGCTGAGCTGAAAGTAACAGCTTATTTTCTATAGCTGGTCCATTATTTCTTTAGTTAAATTTTGTCACAGTGAAAATAGTTCTAAAATGATCCTAGAAATAAAAAAAACAGTTTTTGTATGTTTTAAGAATTTATTTTAATAGGGTAATAAATGTTAACCTGCTGATAAAAAAAAGATAAAGAACTACAAAGAAGCAACTTTTGACACCTTACAGGGGAAAAAAGATTGGCATGTGTTTTTGTGCACTGGGATGCATTTCAGGAGATGCATAGGATAACATGAAGCTCCAGGCCATAAAACATATGTCATAATAAATTCCTTTCTACTAAGTTGCTCAAGATACCATATGTTGCAAATGAAAATGAAAACTGTCAGTTTTCCACTCGATTTATACATAGGTAAAAGTTTCCCCTAGGTTTTTTGTAATACTGAAAACCATAGAAAGACGTCAGTAATTAACACTAGCATACTGAATAATATCTAGCCATTTGTTGAAATTAATTAATGCAGGCAAGGTTTAAGGTTTAAAGTTTAAGATTTAAGGTTTTTTCCTCTTTGTGAAAATTAAATCACCGACCTTCAATGTTCATGAGAGCCTCTTGGATATTTGAAGAGTATGATTATCTTCCACCCATTCTTATTTTCTCAAAACAAAACATTCCAATGTATTCAATTTCAGTTCATAAGGCTTAGTTTCTGTAATCTGATCTTAATAGAATAGAATAGAACAGAACAGAATAGAATTTTATTGGCCAAGTGTGATTGGACACACAAGGAATTTGTCTTGGTGCATATGCTCTCAGCGTACATAAAAGAAAAAGATACATTTGTCAAGAATCATGTGGTACAACACTTAATGATTGTCATAGGGGTCAAATAAGCAATGAAGAAACAATCAATGTTAATAAAAATCTTAGGATACAAGCAACAAGTTACAGTTCTAAGTGGGAGGAAAAGGATGGTAGGAACGATGAGAAAAATTAGTAGAATAGAAGTGCAGATTTAGTAAAAACTCTGACAGTGTTAAGGGAATTATTTGTTTAGTAGAGTGATGGCATTCGGGGAAATATTGTTCTTGTGTCTTGTTGTCTTGGTGTGCAGTGCTCTGTAGTGACGTTTTGGGGGTAGGAGTTGAAACAGTTTGTGTCCAGGATGCGAGGGGTCAGTAAATATTTTCCCCGTCCTCTTTTTTGAATCGTGCAGTATACAGGTCCTCAATGGAAGGCAGGTTGGCAGCAATTGTTTTTTCTGCAGTTTATCAGTCACAGTTATTTTTTTCTGAATTTTTTTAATGTTTTGTATTGAAAATTGGACACAATGCTTGATACAGAGTCTGAGCAACTGTAGCAGAGTTGCACAAAAGTATTGAGAGTATACTGTGTAGACACCTTTGCACATGCAGGACATAGAATCATATGTTTGGGAGGATATTGGAGGTCCTCCAATCCCACTCCCTGTCCAAGACAGAAGTCCTTATATCATCCCCAGCAAAAAATTATCCACTTTTCTGAAAATGATGGTGCACCCATAACTCCAGGAGGCAAGCTGTTTTCATTGATAAATCATTTTCACTGTCAGGAAATTCCTCTTTATTTCCAGGTTGTGTCTCTTCAGATTATATTCCACCCATTGCTTTTTGTCTTGCCCTCAGGTGCAATGAATCAACATCCTCTTCTTTGGGACAGCCCTTCAAATATTGGTAGACTGTAATAATGTCACCCTTAATCCTTCTCTTCGATAAGCTAAACATATCTAGTTGCCTTAACCGTTCATCATACAATTTAGCCTCCAGAGCCCTTGTCATTTCTGTTGCTCTTCTCTGTATTCTTTCTAGGGCCTCAGCATCTTTTTTTTTTGTATCATGGTGACCAGAACTAGATACAACATTCAAAAAGTGGCAGTATCAAATAGTGCAGTATCGAGTGCCACTATCATTTCCCCTGAGCTTCATGCTATCCCTCTGTTGATGCAGCCTAGGATTGCATTGGCTTTTTTGGAAATTTTATTTATTTTTATTTTTTGTTTGTTTTGTCAAATACGTATTGGTGGTGTACAAAGATATAATAATATTTATATACATGATACTAGTAAAAGAGAAACATTAGGACAGGGGATGGAAGGCACTCTGGTGCACTTATGCACATCCCTTACTGGCCTGTATCTGTTGTGTGCTCATGTGTTGTGGTGGTTGAAGCTGAAGTAGTCATTGACAGGAAGGACATTGTAGCAGATGATTTTATGGGCTATGCTTACGTCGTGTTTAAGGCAACCTAGGTCTAAGCTTTCTAAACCTAGGATTGTAAGTCTAGTTGCGTAGGGTATTATGTTGTGATTAGAGGAGTGGAGGGCTCTTTTAGTAAAGTATCTCTGGACATTTTCTAGAGTATTTATGTCTGAAATGCGGTGCGGGTTCCAGACAGATGAGCTGTATTTTTAGATATACAGTGGTACCTCTAGATACGAGCTGCTCCACATTCGAGTATTCCAAGTTACGAGCCATGCCGCGAGCGAAATTTCTGTTCGACATCTGAGCTCAAATTCGGGATACGAGCCGAGCTTCTGCTAGGTGGCGCAAGAATCTCTTTGCTTCCGGTTATCTCGGCGTGAAAAACAAAGTCTAAAGGCATTCGTTCGAGATGCGAGTTGATCGACTTATGAGCTCGGGTCTGGAACAAATTAAACTCATATGTCGAGGTACCACTGTATACTAAAATATACATTTAGATATATACTAATTCTGGAGAAAGAGTTACTTAGCCATCCAAGGTAATAAGTGTCTAATTTAGTAAGTTTTGCATCTTAACTCTCTCCTCAGCAGGAAAAAAAAAACAACCACTACTGTTTGGTATTAAAAATTGGACACAAAGATTTTCAGATTGTATGTCTATATTGCTAATCACTATGACCTTTGTGCTTTTTATTCAATTTATTTAAACTGTAACAATATGGATGGCCCCACCACCGGATGGATTTTCAGTTTGTTGAAGATCATAGCAACATATAGAGTCCATGTCCAATGGAGGAAGATGTGCATGGGATACCTCAGGATTCTGTCCTAGATTCAGTAACTTTCAAGGTAAAGGACTTACATGAGGTAGTAGAAGGAAAATTTACAAAATGAGCAGATGACACAAAGCTAAAAGAAAATGGTAATGTTTCAGATTACACAGGTGTCAAACCCATGGTGTCACATGGCCGTTTCAAGACATTTTTTCCCTTCACTGAGTTGGGATGGGCATGGCCTGCATGTGACGTGCATGGCCCACAGGCCGCCAATTTTACACCACTGTTTCAGAAAGTAGTTGCATTATTTCAAAGAATCTTAACAGAATTAGACTTTGGGTCCCATCCCCCCAAAATATTATTTGGTGATGAAAAATGCAAGGTTCAGCATTTAAGCAGGAGATACCAGCTTCACAGGTACAAGATAGATGATACCTGGCTCAGAAATATTTGCAAGAAGGATATGGATGTCCTAGTAGATAATAGATTAAGCATGGGCCACAGCAGGACTGTGGCCCGGGAATTTGACAGTCCTGCTTTAAGTGCTCTTCATGGGATTTAGCCTCCAAGTCCACTTGCTACCATGTCCCATAGAGGCTAAATCCCACAAAGGGTGTTTAAAGGAACTTGGTATGTTTAGCCTAAAGAAAAGAAGGCTAAGCACAAATGGGAAAGCAGTCTGGTAATGCAGATAGTCCTTGATTTACTACCATTGGTTTAGCAGCTGTTCAAAGTTACAACAGCACTGAAAATGTGACTTATGACTGATCTTACAACCATCACTGCATTCCCCCATTGTCACATCATTGAATTTGACAAGCAGCAGGGAATTATGATGGTATGCAGAGCCATGGGTTTCCCATTTGCAATCTTCCATTCTGGCTTCCAAAAGTAAAGTCAATTAGGGACGCTGGATTTACTTAACTGCCTGATTTGCTTAAAGACTGTGCTGATTCTCTTAACCATGGGAAAAACAATAATCAAATCAGGTGTTAGTCACTTAATGGCTGCATCCCTAAACTACAGAAGTTCTAATTCCAATTGTGGTTGTAAGTTGAGAACTATATTTACGTGAAGAAATGTCACAGGGTAGAGGGTAAGAGTTTATTCTCCATGACACCAACAGGTAAGACACTAACTCGTGCCTGTGAGTCATTGGAAAGCTGGTCACAAAGGAAGTGCAAGGCTCCGCCCACCTGCCCGGATGCCACCATTTGGGTTCTTTTATCCTGTGTGCATGCACAGAATGCTTTGCACATGCACAGAGGGTAAAAGCACCCAATTGACGGTGTCCAAGTGGGAGGGTGGAGCGTTGCACTCCCTTCGCAACCGGCTCTCAGATGACTCACAGAAATAAGCAAACCGGGAGCAGTCCATCCTGGTAAGACAACAATCAGCGGACTGAAGCTGCACAGAAAGAGATCCAAACTGAAAAATAAGGAGGAATTTCCTGGTGTGAAAGTTATTGAGCAATAAACCGGTGCCTTCTGAAATCACGGGTGCTTCATCAGGGGAAGTTTAAAAAAATGGATCAGACAGTCATTGGTTTGACATGATATCCCTGCCTTGGATTATAAATTGTCTGAGATACCTTCCAATGCCATGGTTCAATGATTTGTATTCCTACATGTAACAATTAACAAAAGCAGCATGCTCTCTTAATCAGATACCCACTGAGAAAAAAAGGGAACAGTGGCAGCACACTAGAAACAGGATTTCCCATAAAAATACATTTAGCAAAAGGTCAACTGTCCTAATTATTGATAACAGAATGTCAACTGACCATTTTCAGGTGCTGTCTCCTAGGGAGTCTTTAAAAAATCCCTAATAATGATCAGCTGTCTGAGATTTAACTAAATTGCTGATTAGATGTGCTACCAAGCTATTAGCATGTGTTAATTGCTTATACTCCATGTAACACCAAAGGTGCCTTTTCAAGAGACAATTGGGCTTTCTTATTTTTCTTTGAAGATGGTTCACGTCTCATCCAAGAACCTTCTTTATACTACCAGAGTCACTCAATAGTGAGATAGTGATCCCTCGGTTAGCGCGGGGGTTACGTTCCAAGACCTCCCGCGCTAACCGATTTCCGCGTTATACTGGATGCGGAAGTAAAAAACCTTCTGCGCATGCGCGCCCTGGCCGCACATGCGCAGAAGGTGGAGCGACGCAAATTCGGAGGCTGGCAATGCAATGGTGATTTTTCCGGGCTCCTTGCCGCTACCCCCCGCCCGCCCGATTCGCCCCGCTCACCGTCATTCTTAAAAGCTCTGAAGGACGAAAGGAATGGAGAATTGCCAGAGCGCCATGAGAACAACAAACTGGAGGATGTGGATGGTGAACCGCGGGCCGCCTCGCCTACGCTCTCCGGACCGGCGGCGGCTGAAAGAGAGTCCAACCCGAGGGGCGCCGGGCCGAGAAGCGGCGACGCGGGCTGGCCGGCCCGAGGCGCCTCGACCCCGCGTCCTCCCCTCTGCTTTCCGCGGCGTTTGGTCTCGCCCGCGCCTCCGCTCCCTGCCATGTTGGATTGCACGGCCGGCGCCGGGGAGAAGTTGCAAGTTTAGTGCCTGTCGGGAGAGCGGGCGGAAGGCGCGAGGATTTCCCGGCTGGCTCGCGCGGGAGCCCCCTTCAGGAGTTGCTGCCGCCGCTCCGCAACCCGCTCGCGGCGCCCCCTCAGGTCGCCGCCCCGATGCGGCCGCAGTAAAGCGCGGGGGAGGCAGGCTGCTGCGCCGCCACCCTCCAGGAGACGCGGGGCCCGACCCCCCCAACCGCCCCCAGGCGAGCTTAAGAGAGGCAGCGGCGGAAACAACAGCCAGCAGCAACAGCAGCAGCCCCCGCCGCCGCGGAGGGTCTCCAACGTGGGCTCCCTGCTGCTCACCCCGCAGGAGAACGAGAGCCTCTTCGGCTTCCTCGGCAAGAAATGCGTGACAATGTGCTCTGTGGTGGTCCAGATATATGCAGCGGAGCGCAATGCTACGGTATGTGGTCAAAGAAATGCTGTGGTGTAGCTTGCCTTGTAAAAGACAATCCACAAAGATCCTATTTTATCAGAATATATGATATCAAGGATGGAAAACAATTGTGGGAACAAGAATTATATAATAACTTTGTATATACAGTAATAGTCCTCCCCGTCATCGGGCGGGAAAAACCGCGGTGTAGGGAAAAAACACGGACTTATTTTTTAATTAATATTTTTTGAAAAACCGCGTTGCAGCGTTTCGCGCTAATCGAGAACGCGTAAATCGAGGGACCACTGTACATACATACATACATACATACAAATAGCCCTTTCATCTCTTTACACAAGTTAACTACAAGATTGAGTGTTAAGCCATGCTGTGCTCCATTTATTATACAGGTTTGATCAGTAATGCATTGGTTATTCTTTGATGATGTTTTTCAAAAAAGGTTACATGTCCATTTAATTGTTAACACATAACTATTGTAGCTAGATACCGCATCTGCTCAATATTAATTCCCCACTGAATTCCAAAGGACAAACTCTCACATAAGTTTATCAATTACTCTGGTCTAAGAATCGATAAAAACAGCTTCTTGAGAGAGACTGTAACCTATTACCACCCTGCTTTCAACAGTATGTCAAATGACCCAAAGATTGAATGAGGAATGAAATGATCTGAATTGGTTTATTCATAAATTCTACATGTTTATTTCTGAAAATAAAGGGTTTTATATTGACTTTGGTTATAGCTACCCCTACTCACAGCTTTGCCATTGTATATTCAAGACATATTTTGCCTCTCTGGCACAAACAAGGGAGACAACAGAATTAGGCTGCATTTACATCTTTATCATAGATTCTTAGATCTAAAGTATTGTGCTAGTTATCTTGTGAAATCACTTCATTTATTTCTAAGCTCTTTGAACAGATACATCATCAATTTCTATTAAAGGAAGGTAAATTATATTGCTCTGTAACCTTGCAGTTTGCATTATGTATGTGATCTCTAGTCAGCAGATCAATACCATTACAGAATTCTACACTGGGGGCTTTTCACACATCAGATAATCAATTAATTAATTTGTTTTATGTTTAGCTATACATATGAAGCACAGAAAGGGAAACACACACACAATGTAAAGTTGTTGCGATTAGCCTCAAGTTGTTTGCTCTTTAAGGAGCAGTCATTTATAGGATTATGCTTACAGGATAAATGTTCCTTTATTAAAGGTTTTAATATTTACTTCTGAATTTTTAAAATATTCATCAAGTGTATATCTGCCACAATCGCCACATTCTTGGTGAATATCTATGGCGATCCTCAGTAATCCAGGTCATGGTTATCCCCCCCAAAAGGCAACTGGACATAGTTTTTCCACAAAAACAAAGTCTAGCTGTCTTTTGGGGGGGAAAAACCTTTGGCTACATTCTTGTTGTTTTACAGTAACTACACATTTAAAGCAAAACATTTATAATGTGCTTAAAATCATATTAAAAACATAAAACTAAAAATCATAATTACTCTTACGGTGGTGGGGAAAATATTTATTTATTTGTTTGTTTGTTTGTTTGTTTGTTTATTTATTTGATTTGATTTGATTTGAATGCCGCCCCTCTCCGCAGACTCGGGGCGGCTAACAACAGTGATAAAAAACAGCATGTAACAATCCAATACTAAACAACTAAAAAACCCTTATTATAAAACCAAACATACATACATACAAACAAACAAACATACCATGCATAAATTGTAAGGCCTAGGGGGAAAGAATATCTCAGTTCCCCCATGCCTGATGGCAGAGGTGGATTTTAAGAAGCTTACGAAAGGCAAGGAGGGTGGGGGCAATTCTAATCTCTGGGGGGAGTTGGTTCCAAAAGGCCGGGGCCGCCACAGAGAAGGCTCTTCCCCTGGGTCCCGCCAAACGACATTGTTTAGTTGACGGGATCCAGAGAAGGCCCACTCTGTGGGACCTAACTGGTTGCTGGGATTCGTGCAGCATGTAATTTATAGGGGGAGGTTATTCCATGGAGTAGACATTCCTTAAAAAGTAATACCTCTAGCTTCTATTCCTATATGTGTTTGAATGGGAGACCATCAATTGTTGTTCTGAGGATGTACAAATTGGACAAATTAATTCTGATTACAGAAAGCAGACCTCTATGCCTTTTGGCTACAAGCCATAGAGAGCTTTCTGATTAGCATTTTGAACTGCATAGCTAAGCTTACAATCTTATTGGCTGATACTGACTGAGCTGATCAGCTGATCAGAACACTGAGGAGGTCACCGATACTGGCATTTAAGAACTTGACAACAAACCAAACACAATTTCTTTCTTTGTTGGTTTAGTTATATACAGGACTTATGTGCTTTCTGTCAGGCACAAAGAATCAGGATCAGAAGATTTATTGATTTATTGGTACCATTCCAGATTTATTGCTCAAGCCTATACATGAGAATCTGGTCAACTAATAGTCAGCACTAAATTGGCACTAGATAATGGTTAATACAGTGGTTCCCAAAGTGGATGCTTTCACCCTGCTGGGGTGGTGGGGGAGTACTACAAGGCAAGAGGGGGATGCTAAGAGGCCACGTGGAAAGCAGGAAAGAATGTCGGGGCAGGCAAAGAAGGAAGGTAGCAACTTATTTCTTTCCCCGCAGCCCTGCCATGCTTGGTGGCCTTTCATGCAGCCTTCCCGGTGGTCCCCCACACCTACTTGCCTTCTGGGGTCAGTGTCCAGCCTGGTCCAGCCATTGGCTGGACAGATAGCCCTTCATAGAAAGGCAGTTGTTGAGAGGGGCAACAGAAGAGCCAGGGGGATGCCCTGGGGCTGCTGCACATGTACTCACCCTGTTTCAGCAAAGGCAGAGCCCCTCCTTGCAGGGCGATCCAAAGGAGAGCGGGATGCTGCAGAAATTCAATTCAATTCAATTTATTAGATTTGTATGCCGTCCCTCTCCGAAGACTCGGGGCGGCTCACAACAGTAATAAAAACAGTATAACAATGGAACAAATCTAATAATAAAATATATAAAAACCTCAACAATTAAAAACCATACAGCACATACACATCAAACATGAAATATAATAAGCCTGGGGGAGATGTCTTAGTTCCCCCATGCCTGGCGATATAGGTGGGTCTTAAGTAACTTGCGAAAGACAAGGAGGGTGGGGGCTGTTCTAATCTCCGGGGGAAGTTGATTCCAGAGGGCCAGAGCTGCCACAGAGAAGGCTCTTCCCCTGGGGTCCACCAAACGACATTGTTTAGTCGATGGGACCCAGAGAAGGCCAACTCTGTGGGACCTTATCGGTTGCTAGGATTCATGCAGTAGAAGGCGGTTTCGGAGATATTCTGGTCCAGTGCCATGCAGGGCTTTAAAGGTCATTACGAACAGAAAAGGCCGCTTTCCACCCATGTTGCTTGGGGCTCCGAAACAACCCACTAGCTTCTCATCTGACTACCTTCCTACTGTCTTTGCACATTGGCCCAGCTGACTGCCAGTATTATTCTGGGATTTCTAGGCGAAAGATTTATACAACCTGGAGAGAAACCAGAGTATATTTTTTGGTGGGAGAACCCAAGTCCCATGAAACCAGCAGGGAAGGCACGGGTGGAAGGCGATCTTTTCTACAACATCCCCTCCCCATTTTGGTCGCCCTGCAGGGCTCTGCCTTTGCAGAAACTGGGCTGGTGGTTTGTACAGAGGATTTGCAGGGGAGATGCAGCACTTCGGGATGGAGAGCAGGCCAAGAGGAGGCACAATTGGCTGTGTTGCTCTAGCCCTGCTCAACCATGCTTCTTCCAGCCCATTCTGCCCCATAGAGCTGTGAATAAGACAATCAGCCATGCCTCCCTGCTGGGCATTCCTTAATGGGTGCTGCTGCGTTGGCAGCTCTACCCTGCCCATCTCCACCCACCACTACTTCCTGCAAACTATTGAGAGATAGCAGAAGCGAGGTTGGGGCAGAGCATATGGGCCTGGCCAGCACTTGGCTTAACTTCCTGGTGATCTCTGAGACCACCCAGTATGCCCATGTACCAGCTCTCCAGGCAATGCAACTTTCTCCCTGCCCCGCCAAGGCCCCCACCAGTCTGGAGACTGCACCGGGATGGCACATAACAGGCGGTGCTGCTGGGCTGCAGTGTGGTTGCCACCATTACAGGAAGTGGGTATGTCTAGTTTAATGAAAAGAAGGACTGGGTGATAGCATTGTTCCAATATCTCAGGTGGTGCCACAAAAAAGAGGGAGTCAGGCTATTCTCCATAGCACCTGAGGACAGGACAAGAGGCAATGGGTAGAAACTAATCAAGTGGAGAAGCAACTTAGAACTAAGAAATTTCCTGACAGAACAATTAATCAGTGGAACTATTTAAGGGAGGGAGGGAGGATGGAAGGATGAATGGAAGGAAGGAAGAAAAGAGAAAGAAAGAAGGAAGGAAGGAAGGAAGGAAGGAAGGAAAAGTCATTCTTATTGCCATGAAACAAAATGGGATGTATGTTGTAAAGCTGTAACTGAAGTGGTAACTCCCCATTTTTTCCAACAGCCTAGTCTTTATCTTGCAAGATAAAATTCTTCTGCATTGAATTGAAAAAGGCTGTCCAGGTCAAAATAATGAGTGCAGACGGTAATCACACTCTGCTGGTGTTCCAATAATTATAGTATACCTTAGGTGTCTTCCTTTCATACAAAAATGTCAAAATCCTGACCGGAAAATTATTGAATTATATGTTGTTCATTAAAACTGAATTTATGACTGTCAATTGAAAGCCTCTAAAGTTATTCTGAAATTGATTTTTCTAATAGCTAAAGCATCTCCATATAGCTGGTATTATAAAAGTACAAAATAAAATTCTTCTTTTACCTTTATTCCCTCTAAGACAGATAGAGGGAATACCATTCCATTTCATTACCCCTTCCTATAAATGTCAGAGCTGAAACCAGAAATTTGCATTTGACCATTAGTAGTCTACAAATAATAGATGGATCAATCTAGAATATTCTAAAGTGCCATTCCAAAATGTGACAGATGTTAAAATGTACGGATGGGTGTATGTACACGTGCTCTTGTGTTTGAGCATTTGCATGCATTTTTATAAAACATTTTATATGTATGCTGCTCTCTCTCCGCTATGTGTATGTGTGTGATTGCAGACCCAAGAAGTCTATCCGCAACCTCCCAGTAAACCAAGATTTTGTAGACTAAATTCAGCAGCAAGATTACTGAAATAGAGTAGCTGTGTTTTCTTTCCCTTCGCAATCTCCTGTGAAATGGCAGCCTCTGAAAATCAAAGTATACCTTCACCTGCCTATAAATACTTTCAAGACAAAGTAAAATGAGCCAATCATTTATTTCACTGTCATATCTGGTAATTATATGCTGCCACTAGCCAGCTTCATCTGACCTTCCAGGCTCCAGCAGATCGGAAGCTTGAATTGTGGCCATGTTCCTTTAGAAGCAATCCTTCTCTGCAATTCACTTGATCAGCTTTTTTTTTTTAACTCTCCTCAGTTGTTGGACTAATTCCCATAATTCTGAATTGCTCTTTGTTGGAGGTGACTAGAATAGCCTCAAGGAAGCATGTAACAAGCATGTTATTGATAGTACTGGGACAAATGGTTAGATAGAAAAAAAAACATGGCTGCTTTAACAATCCATGAAAAGAATTTCCTAAAATGTTTATTTCAAAAGGTTTGTATAATTCTAATAAAGAGCACTTTAATTTTATATTGCCATTTATATAGGATATCAAAACTAATTAGGATATTTCAGAACAGTTTGAATTTTTGTATAGAGTCATAGATTTCTTTCCTACAACTTGTTTCACAACCAAGAAAATAAGAGCATATAGTTAATTAAAAACTAAAATGTACGCTCTGTTAAAGAGCCAGATTAAACTTGCTCCAAACCCATTTAACTATGGTGAAAACACATCAAGTGAATTCTGTACCGGATCAAGTGTTGCCCAGCTCAACAAAATTTGCATTGAATTCTGTGGTTCTTGGATGTCCAGCAAAAAATATGCTGTGGGGCTCAACAGGACCACAAAAAAAAAAGGCTTTTCAACCTTTGTTGCTTTCAGGACCAATCAGACATTATTTGATGTAATGTACAATTGAAAAACCTGAAAGCAAAAACTCATGCAGAGGAAGGAATAGAGAGATTGCATTTAAAAGGAGATCAAATGAGGATGTCTACAACAAAAACGATCAATTATTTGCATTTGGCAAATGAACAGAAATGACGGTAAAAGGCATATCCGTACCAACTGTGATATAAAATGTAAGACTTTAAAATTTCATTAAAGTTGGCATGATAAGGATACTGTACCATATGCACTTCTGCATTTTTCTCGGCATCTTCAATCTGGTTTCTTCCATTACGTTACATGTTTAATCAAAGCATTAGTGGAATCTTCAATAATTGGCAAATAAGGTAACTATTTACAGCAAAACCATATTGTCTGATTTTCTAACCCCCTATTGAGTGAAAGGGTTTTTTTGCTGCTGAACATCCAGGAGCCATAATACAATGCAAGTCTTGTTGAACTGGGCAACACTTGATCAGGCATAAAATTCACTTGATGTGTTTCTCCATAGTTAAATGGGTTTGGAGCAAGTTTAATCTGGCTCTTTAAAAGAGCACACATTTTAGTTTTTAATTAACTATATGCTCTTATTTTTTTGGTTGTGAAACAAGTTGTAGGAAAGAAGTCTATGACTTTATGCAAAAAGAATATCAATTCACTCTCATGTATCATTGCATTATCTGGCATATTTCAATGGATAAGGGTTCATATTAATCACAGTAGCAGGATGAGGAAAAGTGATAGACCAACAAGCCAATTATAATTATGAAACCTTCATGTCAAGCAATTGATTCTGTCTAGGCAATATATCCCTTTAAATTAATATTTTAATATCATTTATGCTAAACTAAATGTATTTATTTATTTAATGTATTTAGTGAAAGGGTCCACATCTATGATGATTAATTTATGCAAAACTTTATCCTTAGACTATTTATTGTTGACCCCTCCCTATTCCTAAGAGGTCAGTAAGGGGAATGCATAGCCTTCCGTCCCCTGTCCTAATGTTTCTTTTTATACTCTTTTGCTAGTATAATGTATATGAATATCTATCTATCTATCTATCTATCTATCTATCTATCTATCTCTCTCTCTCTCTCTCTCTCTCTCTCTCTCTCTCTCTCTCTCTCTCTCTCTATCTATCTATCTATCTATCTATCTATCTATCTATCTATCTATCTATTGGATTTGTATGCCGCCCCTCTCCGGAGACTCGGGGCGGCTAACAGCAACAATAAAGCAGGGTACAATAGTAGTCTGATGTTAGAAATAATTAAAATCCCATTAATATAAAAAAACCAAACATACATACATACATACCATGCATAGAATTGTAAAGGCCTAGGGGGAAGAGGGTCTCAATTCCCCCATGCCTAACGGCAGAGGTGGGTTTTAAGCAGGTAAGGAGGGTGGGGACAATTCTAATCTTTGGGGGGAGTTGGTTCCAGAGGGCCAGGGCCACCACAGAGAAGGCTCTTCCCCTGGGTCCCGCCAAGTGACATTCTTTAGTTGACGGGACCAGGAGAAGATCCACTCTGTGGGACCTAACTGGTCGCTAGGATTCGTGCAGCAGAAGGCGGTCCCTGAGATAATCTGGTCTGCTGCCATGAAGGGCTTTATAGGTCATAACCAACACTTTGAATTGTGATCGGAAACTGATCGGCAACCAGTGCAGACTGCGGAGTGTTGGTGTAACATGGGCATATTTGGGAAAGCCCATGATTGCTCTCCCAGCTGCATTCTGCACGATCTGAAGTTTTCGAACATTTTTATATTATTATATCTTTATTTACCTCCAATATGTACTTGACAAAACAAACAAATAAATAAAATAAAAATAACGTTTTTTGGAAGTGAACAGATAAGCAGTGGCAATATTTGTCCACGTTTTTTTTTTTCAAAGATCCAGTCACATCTTTTTAAAAAGCAGTTTATCATTGAGCAGGAGGAATGGCTAAGGATGGAATCAAATGAAAAAAAGTGATGGTGCACACATCGTCTCTGCCCAAGCATTTCAACCTGCTGAATGGGCAACCAATATATTTTATACGATTCTAAACTTGGACTTTTAAAAGTCCATGGCTCTGATCAATCAAAACATCATTAGAACTGAGGCTATCAACAATTATTGCTCTGTCATACCTTTGCTGAAAGCAATTTAGAAAACTACTCTGGGGAAAAAATAGCTATGAAGGTACTAATTCTTGGGAAATCACAGAAAAGCTGTCAAACATATTTCAGTAAGCAGTAAATGAATCCTGCTTGCACTATAAATCATTAATGTTTAATCACCAGCCACTGCCTCCATAAGCTCACTGGCATGGAAAATCTCAGATACTCAAAGGATAATTCTAGCAAATCTGGCATGCATGGCTGCCTTGTGTGCTTAATTATTGTTTATGCACCAGTAGTATCCAAGCATTTGTATGTAATAAATAGAACACTGTCATAGTGTCCAGATGGTTTTAAATTCAAGGCCCAAGGAGTGTGTTAGAAGATTACAGGCCTGATTTATCAACAGTTCACACACCAGCTTGATTGCTAAAAATGCACAATAATACAGAAATTAAGAATTACACCTCTTCTTATATACATGTTATTAGTTGTTTTCTTTTAAGGCTTTAAAAAAAACCCTGTTCTTTTTCTGGTTGAGCTAAAAATATTTTACTTCTCAAAAGACATTCATGGGATTGTATAGTAACACATTTTAATACTGTATCTAGATATCAAGATTTGTTTTTGGAATTGTTAAAAGGTTGGTGTCAATATATGCATTTCTGATACTGACCTCTGAAATGTTTTAACTGTTTCAAGAAATGCTCTATTTCTTAGGCATTCTGATTGGTTTATGCATATTTTAATGTTTATTTATATTGGACATGATTGTTTATTTTCCAGATATCCTAAATCTGGACTATTTAAATGAAGATTACACATATCTGTGATATGAATAAATGTTCTCCACTCTATTTTAAAAAAAAACATATATTCTGAACATTTATAAAAATATGCTTATTGCCTAGCCTCTTCATTGTCTATTTTCTAAAGGACTCAAGATAATCTACAATACCAAGAAATAAGAATACCACAATTAAAAATATTGCATTCTAACTAATTAATACTGACAATATATCAGAACTAAAATGTTTTGTATAATGAAGACATTTTTAAAGTCTTCTTAAATTTTAAAAAAATGAAATCGGAGCATTTTTTTAATCTTGGGATTCAGGGTGCTTCAAAGGGAAAGACAGTCAGTGAGAAAATATGTAACTGAACTCATATTCCTTCATTTCCCTTGGAGTACAACATTCTAGCTTGTTTTCTTAAGATAATTGCACAAAGTAGTCAAGGTCTGGGCAAAATAGATACCATAGTTCTATATGTGCCAGCACTTTAAATTGGATTGGAATGCAATATACCGGTAGGTGCTCTATTGTTAAATCTGTTGCATGATCTTCTAATTGCTCCAGTTGGTAGATGTGTTGCCACATTGGGCTGTTGAAGCTTCAGGGTCATCTTCAAAGGCAGCCCCAATTAAAGCAGGTGACAATAGTTTAATTGCAAGGTAACGAGGAAATGGATCATTGTTCCTGAGGCATTCTGGTCCCCAAACCTGGCGCAAGATAAAGCAGGAGAAAAACTCTGTCTAAATATTTCCAATAGGTATTGAATAAGTCATTTAATAAGGAATGCTTTAATGTGACTTTTCCTTCCATATGATTTTTCAGATATAAAATCTCATCCAAAAGTAAAGGAATTCCTCCTATACTACAAATTCATTTGGATTTGTACAGAAACTTAACTGGATGATTTATTTGATGCAGGTTCTAAACATAGCTAAGAATGCAACTGTGTCTGGAACTTTGAGTGAGAGTTTATTATTGCAGTATTTTATTCATAAGCACCATGCAGATATAAACTAGCATCTCAAAAATATTTCAGATGTTTGGAAATAAATATATCTTTAGGTTATCATTCTCTGCATTATGTTATGAGGGGGGGTGTTGTTAAGAGATCTCAGAATAAGACCAATGTATCTTGTTTTCTTGCATAAGCTTTTTATATTCATATAAAACCTGGAAATAGTTGCAGAAATATTGACAGGAAGATTTATTGGGAAGGAAAGGTAATCTTGTTGTCTGCTTTTGAATTTTTGAAAGCAGAACCTAAATTATCCATATTGGCATAGGGTTATTTCAATTTTCTATTTGAGTACACAATGTCAGCTTCACCAGAAAGTTATTGAATAATTCTTGGTTTCTATAACAGCAAAGGGTAAATGCTTCAACAAAATTAAGCAAAATGTATCTTATTTCACACTTAGGTTCCAATGAAGGTACATAGTAGGAGCGCCAAGTAGGATATTCTATCAAACTATAGATGTTACAAAAACAAAGTTAATAGGATAATTCTGAACTGCTGTCTTGAATGCTGTTTTTTATAATTGTTAACTTAGAATTGATCTTCTTGCTCATAAACTATAAAACTTCAGACCATTACATAAATTGCTTTTCTGCACCAATTCTAAAAATGGCCAGAAGTAAAAGGCAATATAATTAAGTGCCCTTTGTTACAATAATTAACCCAATTATTTTTTTTATCAATTTGCCACTGCTACTCATTTATTTTTACTTTTTATTTGCATGTATTTGTATTTTGGATATCTATATCCTTCAGAAAAACTACAGAAAGGTTTATCTTAAGAACTAAATCAGATTGTCATAATTACTTTCTGGCTGTCACCTGTTTGCTCATAGTATCCAGGAATACTTTATTGGAAAGAAATATAACAGATCAATCTGAAGAAATTATTCTGTATTAGTCGAGTAAGTGGCATAAACTAAACAGCTGAGATTAATAATTCATTAGTAATTAATTTCTTCAGTAATCCCTCAGAAGAATGATTATATTTTATGCTAAAATTAACAAAACAGTTAACTTTTGGATTTAAACACGCTGCTTTCTTGCAATTTTTTAAAAAAACTGCTTCTGGAGCTGTCCAAGGTCTGACTCAGTCCTCTCAGCCCTCAGGATTCAAGAAAGAATAGATCCATTTTCCTCCCACCAGTGTTCCTTGGCAAATGGTATTTGGGGCCATACAACGTCCAATCAACATTGATTTTTCAAGACTAATGACTCTTAAGATGTGTCATCCATGAATTTAATCAATTCCCTTTTAAACCCATGCAAATTAGAGTTCACCAGTATGTCAGATTAACTCTTTCACATATTAATTATCATTCTTTGTTTTGGAGACCAAGGCTATTGGTATGCATTATGTTCTTTGCTTTTTGCAGA
The DNA here is from genome assembly GCF_031021105.1 of Erythrolamprus reginae. Classification (NCBI taxonomy): domain Eukaryota; kingdom Metazoa; phylum Chordata; class Lepidosauria; order Squamata; family Dipsadidae; genus Erythrolamprus; species Erythrolamprus reginae. Next base: position 222,078,038 of record NC_091952.1, read on the forward strand.
ATGGTACCCTAACTTTTTTTAATTGTAGTCAGATATGACAATATCATTTTTATTCATATTACATACAAATGTTATAAAAATGAGTTTAGATAGTCTTTCATGTCCCCAAAATTGAAGGCCATTTTAAAATAAACTATAGAAATACACCTGTAGGTATTCATTTTGCATTTTTGGATTATGCTTTGTTTGCCTGAATTCTCAGCCTAAAAATCTTAACAACTTGCATTTTAATGGTGCTATCACTTATTTTTAAGGTTTTTATTTTATTTCCTTGTGAAAATGGCTACAGAATATTGGCTCCTATGCTCAATAGTAGCAGCAAGAACTACAAAACTCTTGGGTTTGTTGATAAAAGTTGGATTTGACCACCTGTGTTTGTTTCTTTCTTTTTATTGTTAGATCTAGTTTCCTCTGGCACAAATTCATTCATTTGCTCATGGGGTTTCTAAGAAAGAAGTTTATCTTCAAAGTTTAGATTGTCTTGTTTTGGAGGGGTCTGATTTATTTTTACAAGAAAAAAAGCTCTTGTATAAATTTGAAAAGTGGGGGAATGACTAGTATAAATTTATTTAAGCTTAAAAGGTCATTAAAGATTATGTCTTTTGATACACAAGAAGCTATTTAATGCTAAGGAATCATTTTAATGCATATTTCGTCTGCTGGCTTAATTTGTTCAAGTGGAATTGAAGAGTGAATAGCATATTAGTTATGTATTGTTCACTAATCTGATCTTCTAGATTGACTAATTGCATCCTGCTTCTCTATTCTGTTTTTGAATTGAACCAGAATTTTCTGGGATTAAGAAAAAAACACAGGATACCAACATTTTTTTCTATTTACTTCTTATGAGGCAGTTGCTTATAAAAAAGCCAAACTAAAAAAATCCTACCTTATATATAAATGATTCATTTTCAAATTCAGCAAAAATATGTTACGCGCACACATATGCACACACATGTATGTATGTATATATATGTATTTTGTGTGTGTGTGTGTGTGTGTGTAGATAAGTAAGTATAATTGGTGAAATTACTACTAACCGAACAAAGTGTCAAAATGATCAATAATGCAATCATTTATGGTATAGTGCAAGTTTCCCCCCCCAAGTCTCTGTGACTGAAGTTTCAGAAGCTATAACAGTAAAACAAGTTATTTTGGGGAGAAAGATATTCAGTGAAGTGCAACTATTATTTATATTAAGATTTCCAAACAGTGTAATACATTAACACAATTATTAAATCCTTCAAATTTACAAAAATTAAAAATTATAAAAAGATAATAATACTAATTAATAATTTATTGGATTTGTATGCCGCCCCTCTCCGCAGATTCGGGGTGGCTAACGACAATAATAAACACAACATGTACAATCCAATAATAAAAACAACTAAAAACCCCTATTATAAAACCAAACATACAGACAAACATACCATGCATAACTTGTAATGGCCTAGGGAGAAGAGCTATCTCAACTCCCCCATGCCTGGCGGTATAAATGAGTCTTGAGTAGTTTACGAAAGATAGGGAGGGTGGGGGCAGTTCTAATCTCCAGGGGGAGTTGGTTCCAGAGGGCCGGGGCCACCACAGAGAAGGCTCTTCCCCTGGGGTCTGCCAAACAACATTGTTTAGTCGACGGGACCCGGAGAAGGCCAGCTCTGTGGGACCTTATCGGTCACTGGGATTCGTGCGGTAGCAGGCGGTTCCGGAGGTAATCTGGTCCATTGCCATGTAGGGCTTTAAAGGTCATGACCAACACTTTGAATTGTGACTGGAAACTGATCAGCAGCCAATGCAATAATCATATTCTAAAGAAATGTTAGCAGCACTGTGTGAAATATGAAGGCTTCTTTATTCATATTCCTGAATCAAATTCATTATTGGAATTGAAAGTTTAACAAAACAAGGGTTATATTTTAGAGATGCAATCAAGTTTGTTTAATTTCAAGTTCTAATAAAAATAATTCCTCCTTAGTATCCTGCTAATTTATGGGCTGATTGAACTGTCTTTTTATTGATCCATAGATTTGTAATCAATATTTTCAATCTTTTTCAGATAACTTTTCTGTTTACTATATAATCTGAAATAATATTAAACATACAGTGTGTACTTTAAACAAATGCTTTGGACATGATCACCAATTGATTCTATAATGAAATAGCTACTAATATATTATTGATTTGTTTATATCTTCTAATAATAGTAAGAAAATTTCAGTTACATTTAGAATTGGCTTTTTGATAGCCAAAAGCAAGATTTTTGCTGTTTATCTTTTGAACAAGATTTATTGAAACGGTTAGTGTTATCAACATTTCAACAATTGGAATAAAATTGAGATTCATCTTCATCTGCCAATTCACTAGGATGGTGACTTCTTCCATTTTCTTCCTCTTCTCTGAATTGGTAGACTATTTACTCATTTTCTAGATATACGGAGAATGTTCTAGAACATTTTCCAAGCCTTTCTTGAGTTCTTACTAGGCTAGGAACACTTCCCCTCTCACATTTTATTTATTATTTTTATTTATTTGTCCAATACACAATACATGAAGAGAATAGACATGCAGTAATATATGTAAAGAAAAGAATAGAAAAAAAATATAAAAATAGAGGAGAAGATATATGAAAGAGAGAAAAGATATATGAGATAAAGGAGAGAAAATTGTACAGGGGACAAAAAGCACACTGGTGCACTTATGTTACACCCCTTACTGACCTCTGAGGAACCTGGAGAGGTCAATCATGGATCTCCCTCCCATTATTGATGCATGCCAGGTTTATAACTCTCTTCTGCCTCCCAGGTCCCAAATAAAGTTCAATAATATTCCTGTCGAAGGATCTGGAAACAGAAATCCTCTTTGATGGTGTGATGACTCGTGTTATTCTTCCAAATCAGATCTGTCCCATCCTAGTGCAATAGGGTGTGATTAGTATCTACCACCTCAATGGAAGGAAGAAGGTGATATTCAACTCAGAGGCATAGAGCAGTACGCCCTCTCATATAGCAACCTGGTTCAGAAACTATAGTCTGGAATGAAATAAGGTAGTAACTTTTGTGTTTGCTTAGAAACAGCCGGCCGGTTAGAGCTGTGCGATTGGCGTCCCTATCCAAGGTTCTGATAGGGCGCTTTCCTTAGTTACTTTGTAAGTGGGAAAGTTACTGTGTATTGATTGGTTCCTGCCTCAGCCTGTGGTGCTATAAAACTGTGTATGTAATTGAATGTTCTCTCTAAGCCTGTACCTGCCTTGCTGGCATGAATTCCGTATTAAATCTCTCAGTTATATAAGGCCTCCTTTGTTATAGTAACAACTATTTTCATCTCTGAGTTCCAATTCCCCCTCTTCCTCTTCCTGATTATCCTCAAGATTCTGATGTTTATATGCTCATATAATACTCACAGTGTCCTTGGCCTTGATGCATATTGAAGTAACTTAATGCAGAAATGAGGTTGGGTGAACATTAATTCCAGATTCTCTGGATATTTTAGTGTTAGGACAACCTTTCCAATGAATCAAACATTCTACTTTTCCCCATCTGATCTGGAATCCAAGATATATTCCATTTTGAATTTATCTTTACTTATTTTTTTTAATGCAGAAGATAAGAGGATATGGAATCATTTCAAAATCAGTAGGCAATGATGGAATAATGGGTATATTGTGGCTGGTAGTTGCAAGTGAATTTCCATCAAGCTGTGGGATTTGGAAGTCTGAATTTTATTCTCAGCTAGCGCAGCAAAGCAAAACAAGAAATTGATCTCTTCTGTTTTAATATTAATATGGTATACTTGCCCATGTAACACAAGTCATAAGCAAGGAATGCACAAGGCTTATGATGCTGTAACTAACCACACTTGACCCTGAGGCAAGAAGTTAGATTAAAGAGGAAGCATAAACCAGGGCCATCTTGTTGCAATAAACTGAATGTTTAGCCAGGAAGAAATAAAATATCCAGCTCCCTTCTTAATGAGGCAGATTAGGAAAAAAACAAAAACCAATGTTTGGGTTCAAGTAATTATCTCATTTACTAATGTAAAACTAAACATTATATGATTAATTACATACTATAGATCAGTGCATGTTCTTTCTTTTTCTATATAATTCTCATTGTCTTAATATTGGGATTCACTTTGGTTGAGGTTCAGTGATTTACTTCAAGGCAGGAGACTGTGAGTTCTAGTCCTGCTTAGCCAGCTGTGTGACCTTGGGTCAGTCAATCTCTTTAAGTTCATTCATCTCACAGCATTTTTGTTGTGGGGGAAAATGCAAGGGAGAAGATATGCTAAAAAAAATTGTTGCCTTGAGCCAGTGAAGGGCTGCAAATTTTTTTACTGCCACACAGTGGTTGTGGCTTATTGTGTGGGTGTGGCTTGCCGGCCATGTGACTGGGTAGGAGTGGCTTGCCAGCCATGTGACCAGGTGGGAGTGGCTTGACAATTATATGACCAGGGTGACTTAAAGGTCATGTGACTGGGTGGGAGTGGCTTACCAACCAAGATAAGTTTTCAAATAGGTGCTTGGACTCTTTTTCAGTAAAGTCACATTATTTGAATAGCACAAAAAGGACAAATGATAGACAGCATTATTTGTTGAGGAGCACAGTAACATTTTAAGGTTTTGAACTGAACCCACAAGGTTCAGTATGATAATAGATTAGGCAAGTAGCTCAATTTTATTCAATTGTCATAAAAGTTCAGTTCTAGATAATGATTAAAATAATTAAAGTGTCAATGGGCAAAAACATTGTTTAATCATTTCCTATTTTAAAAGTAATTTAGGATCATACTAAAGTACTAAAGAAGGAAGGACAATTAAAAAAATCCTATTAAGTATTCAATAAATAGCGCATAAACTTACTACCCCCACTGCGTCCCAACCTCCATGGGGCAACAGCCCATTACTGCCTTGAGCTATTTGTAAAAATAAACGTAGGATACAAATAAATAAATAAATAAATCTTAATAAAGCAAATCAACTCAAAAGAAACTGAGTTCACCATTATTCTAATTCTCATTTTAGCACAGCAGGTTCTGAATGAAGATACCAATAAACTCTGAACCCAATTTCTTGAACGGGACCTGAGGAGAGTAAGATCTTCACGGAAAGTCACAATCGCAGTAGGATACTCTTTCTGTCAGCAACATGCTTGTAAGGATTCTTGACAAGTTCCAATTGTTTTTTGATTAGTAAGTGTACTGCCTATAGCTATTGAGTAAAAAATAAATACAAACAGAAGCCTCAGGAACAGGAGAAGGAGGCAACTTAGGCAGTTTATATAGCAACAAACATATCACCGTACAATCCCATTTGTCTGAAAGTGTCTTTCATCATATGCATTTCCTGAGTTACCTGAGGGACGGCCTTGTTCCAAGAATCTCTATCTATCCAATTTGATCTGTAGATTCAGTGTGTTGCAAATCCCGTCAGGACCCAATCCTGTTGGACTTTCATAAGGCTTTAAGAACTTGACTGTGTTCCTGAGCCTGGAGCACTGAATATGTTAAGGGCCCCATTTGTCGGCTTTATTGTTGACTGGCTAAATATTTTGGCTGCTTTATATATTTATTATGGGTGTTTTCATTGTTTTTAAAATGTGTATTTTTAATTTTTTCTACAGTTTCAATATGTACATCTATGCATATACTTTAAAACATATCAAAAACATAAATAATTACACATCTTATCTAATCTATCATAAATCAGTATCCTATTTTTACACCTATTTTATACTGCTATTTATCAGTCTGTTTTTCTTCCTTTCTTTACACTTCCCCCCTCTATCTCCATTACTTCCTTCTACCTTTTTTCTCTTTCTCTCCCCCTTCCTACTTCCCTCCACACCTTCCCTTCTCCCTTCCTTTTCTACTTTCTCCCTCTTAATCTTTCCCTGAGTGATTCTAATCATAACTCATCTTGTATTTAATAGACTGATAACATATTTCCATATGTCTTTTAATTATCCATGTCCCTTCTAAACTCATTGCTTTTTATATCATATCTATACGTATAACGCTTTATTCTAGGTATATACTGCTAATCTAATGCTGTCTCCTCAAAATCTAATCTTGTCACCTGAGTCTACCGCCTTTTATTCTCCATTTTCTTTCCTTTTAATCATTATTTTAATTTCTATATATACTCATTTTCTAACCAGTCATAAAATTTCACCATTATAATATTCTGTACCTTTCTTGTCTTTAATTTTCATTCTCAGTCTATTCATTCCTACACTGTCTGAGATGTTCTGAATTATTTCTCCTTCAAAATGAATTTTTGCTGCTTTTCATTTTGTGACTTCTAGATTGAGAAGGTTCAAACCTAAAGCAAAGCAAGCTCCATTGCAACTCACTCAAGGGTGGGCTTCAGATTCTTTTGTTCGCTGCCCCATTGTTGGGTGAGCATGGCCATGTTGGGTGTGGCCTAGTCAGCCACCTGCACTAGGGCGGGTATGTATTTTTTTAACCCTTTCCAGGCTCTGTAGGCTTTTCTTGAGCCTCTAGGAGGGAGAAAAATGCTTCTTCAGGCCTGTTTCTGAACTTCTGGAATTTCCAGGAGGCCCATTTTTGTCCTTCCCAGGCTTCAGAGGCTTAATTTGAGCCTCCAGGAGAGAGAAAACAGCTTCCCCCGGGAATTGAGAAAATATTATTTCACTGAGAGTAGTAGATCCTTGGAACAAACTTCCAGCAGACGTGGTTGGTAAATCCACAGTAACTGAATTTAAACATGCCTGGGATAAACATATATCCATCCTAAGATAAAATACAGAAAATAGTATAAGGGCAGACTAGATGGACCATGAGGTCTTTTTCTGCCGTCAGTCTTCTATGTTTCTATGTTTCTAATTGGAGGAAGAAACAGGCCCGTTTCTGAACTTCTGGAACCTCCAGTAGGCCCGTTTTTTGCCCTCCCAGACCCTCAGTGCAGACCCTGAGATTACCTGGAATGATGGACTACATGAAAACTCTTGGGAGGGGCAAGGTGGGGTGTGGCCAGCCAGGGGTGGCATTTGGAGGTTGACTAAACCCCAGCAATTCTTGGCTAGAGGATTGTCCAAATCCTGCTGAATAGCAATAGCATTTATATTTACATACCGCTTCATAATGCTTTTACAGCCCTCTCTAAGCAGTTTACAGAATCAGCATATTGCCCCCAATAATCTTGGTCCTCATTTTACCCACCTCAGAAGGATGGAAAGCTGAGTAAACTTTGAGCTGAATGGTGAGATCCGTGGCAAATTGGTCATGGCAAATTGTCTGCAGTGAATTGGCTGGGACAAGTTGGCCAAGGGGAGTTGTCCCAAACTATTACTTAATAGCAAATGACCTTTTATTCTACGGGTATATCACTTCGTAGCTAATTTAGCCAGAGATTTAGAGGAAAGCCAAGTGCATGTTGTCCTGAAGTGCTGCAACAAAGACATAGTACTCTTTTATGTGATTTTGCTGATTTAATGCTAAAGTTTAATTATAAGAGTCCAAGAAAACTCAGCCTGGCAAACTAGCTCCATTAGATTATCCTTTTTTAAAAAAAATTGAGCAATCAAAGCTAATTCATCTCCTCTCACATAAATATAATAAAACCTTCTACATACTCTTGCAGTGTGCTTACTTTGCATAATGTGTAATTTTTTCTGTTTTCTGTAATTTTCTGGCAGTCATTAAAGTCATTACTAACCTAGCTATCCCATCTTATTTGTTCAGAAACCATCCTGGGAAGCAAGGCTATAGGATCAGATTAGGCATGGTAGGATTAGCAACTATGGCAATTGATTGATCTGCCCCAGATTTTGGTGCTGAAATAAGGCATTAGGAGCAACGATTGGTATTGGAAATAAGGTCAGTTGTGTAATCAAATCCATATACAAAAAAGTGAGGTGATTTTCCTTGTAATAGGGTTAAGAAGTTGTTTAAATTGTTGGGCTCCTTGAAGTTAAAAGCAAGATATTGATGGATATTTTAAAGATGTATTAAAAGGATAAAGAATAATATGGAAATTTCAACAACTGGACTACTTTCATTTTAGAACCTAATTTATCCTTCACTTCATTAAGGTAGAAATTTCTTGCTTTCAGCCCTTCTCTCAATTGGCAGGATGCCCGTTTCTCAACTAAAGAACATGCAGGTGTTTGCCCCAAACATCTGTTGAATTATATTGGATGGAACAGACTGGAAACAGGTAAAATGCAACTGCATCCCTCTACAAAAAGCAACTGGGTGTATAAAACCAATGATTTGTTATTGAATTGTTTTACAAAATGTTGTATTATATATTTGATATTTTAATCTTGCTATTTGCTTGGGCTGTTGTATTTGGATTAAATATTTTGTTTTCTCATGGATTTCTTCTTGACTTCAAACAGGGAAACTTGAAATAATAAGACAGGAGAACAAATAAGGTATTATTAGACTTTATTGAGATCTGGCAGTATAACATAAAAGATTGTAAAAGAGAGGGTGTTGAAGAAATTCATGAATTGGAACATGGAAGTCATATTGAAAGTGCTTAGGAAAGAATAAAAGGAAAGAAAAATATAGTTATATATTACAGAGGAATTGAGAAGAAAAGATATGAATGAGATCTCTCTGTGTTAAATCATCTTTCAAAGAAATGCACAATAGTGACAATGGTAAATTTCAGCTACCCCGATCTTTGCTGGAAAACTAATTCTGCAGTCAGAGGTTCAACAAAATGACCTTTTCTGATATACATATACTCATACATACACAGAGGAGCATGAAAGTATGTGACAGCTGTGAATCATTGGAATAAATTGCCTTTACTGTGGAGGTCTTGAGAGATTGCATAGCCATCTTCTAAAATGTTTTCTCTAAAAAGACCATTCTTTAAATAAATGTTTGTACTACTTAAAAGCCCAGTTGACTATTAGTATATTTGAGCTCATTAATACTAATGTAACAGGCAGTTAACTTTTTGTAAAAACTTTCACTAGTCCTTTCCATTGATTTACACAATCTATCAGTATATATTTACTGTCAGTAAAATACAACTTTACTGTAGGATAATTATTAGATTACATTTACCAATTATCAATCATTGTACATCCTCAAAATGAAATAAAAATATGCCATATGACATTAAATCCTATCAAAATCTCAGTGTTTTCTGTAAAACATGAAAACTGCTACTGATTTCTTAATTGTGGAAAAGAGGTTCTATGTTTAATTATTCTGATTGTCTTTGAACATTGAGAGTTTGGAGTCAAAATAATTTTTTCCATGGTTACTGAAACTAAAGGCATAAAAATTGTCAGAGCCCTGTCATTCTAATTGCTTATTTTAGTCAAAACAATTCAGAAACATTTATCTCTATATAAATGAAAATAACTTTGTTACAAGTTTAGACATGAATGATAGGATGCACAATTTTTGTCAAATTTAATCCCAATCAGTTTGGGGCTATCTTTCCATCTAAAATTGCAGAATATTTCATAGTTTGGCTTCAGAATGAACACATTTTACTTCCCAGCCTTTTCCTAGGCTGTTCCTGGACTATCTTGTTGAAACAACTTGTAGAAGCTGGTAATCTTTGCCTACTTGAAGCAGAAAACTCTGGCTAGCCACTTGTAGCCTTGTAGCATCATGAGTGCTACATGCAAATAGCTCTACAGAATTGCCCTGAAGACCACATGGAAACAACCCTTTATGTATCATAATTTGGTATGTTTTTTAACATACAAAAAGTGGCTATAAAGTAGAAAAAGATGTGTGAAATAATAATAAAAAACAACAGTAACAATTTCAAAAGCAACAAGAAGCCAACAATGTTAGCTCTTTAGTGAAAAAGTCAAAATCCACACTAAAAACAAAAGCAAAATGTAACAGAACAGACAGATTGACTAACTAAGATGAACAAAGCTGGAAGACTTAATGGAAAAGATTATAAATGTTAGCTCCTGGGACCCAGTTATTTGAACAGAGATTAGGAGAAAATTGAAAAGCTTCTTAGAGGTGTGAATTATGGACAGGAAGGTGACTATACACAGCAGTTTTGAGAGATCTTCTTCACTTCAGCATTTGAAGATTCCAATAGGGTGAGTAACTATATTTTTAGGAAAGGCATCATGGAATTAGTAGTATAAGCAGTTCCCTTTCCACAAACACAACAGATACATGAAATCTTGTCCAATTAATTTCAAGATCTAATTCAAGAGTTTTTAGGCTAGGGCTCTTGAAGAGCAATCTATCCCACATTGAATTTGCCTACAATTTACAGTAATTTTTTGCTGGATTACATTCTTCAAAGTTCTTGCTAAAATGAAGTGCAGGGCTATCAAACAATTGGTATCTTCAAATATGAAATATGAAATGTTTTCTTAGAAACATAATCCCTATATTGTGTTTTTAATTACACCTTTTTATTGTTATTTTTGTGTGTTCAATTATCATGGCTATTATTTTTAAGTGTTAGTTGCTTTAGAAACATGATAGACAAAAAAGTTCATAATAAATAAGCATATTTTGGAGTGTGTTTATTGAACCAAAAATACATAAAGAGGATAGATAAGCACACATCCATAATTTCTAATGCATGTTTTCCCTTAAATTAATAGTATATTTAAAAGTAGTATCTTATTGTCCTTAAGCAATTTTCTAGATTTAGATGCACACCACCAAAAGAGCTTAGGGTTTTTCCATCAGAATCACTTACTTGTAAGAGTGGCAGTGATCTTTTAATATCACCCTGAGCTAGATTGAATATTTAGTTGGATGTCTTGCTCTAGACTAAACAAATGGATAGATTTTGGAGTGCTATTGGATACATTTAAGCTGATTTGATAAACTATTGCAAAGGAAAGCAACTAGTTTTCAATAGCTATTAAACAGCATGTGAAAATTTCCTTATGCTGTAAATATTTAACTCTAGTTGATACTTTATTATTCTTTTAATTACAAAAACTGTAATTAGGAACCTAACATACCACAAAACAGAGCCAATCCACATCTTTATTTGCAAGAATGATTTTAGCCTTATAAAGAGACTTTAAAAATAGACGTGAAAGGTTTTTGCTTAAAAATGCAACAACCTAGACCAGGGGTTCTCAACCTTTCTAATGCCATGACCACTTAATACAGTTCCTCATATTGTGGTGACCCCCAACCATAAGTCTAGTGCCAACAGAGCTTTAAAATGATTGGCAGGAAGATCAGAGGTACATTAAACACCTGATTGGTCGGATTTTAAAAATATGTTCCAAGGCGCCAGAATAGAAGCTTTAGTTCCTAACACCACGGGAAATTTGTCTTTTCCTATGGTCTTAGGCGGTCCCTTTGAAATGGTTGTTTGATCCCCAAAGGGGTCCCGATCCCTAGGTTGAGAACCATTGACCTAGACAGAAAATAAAGAAAAAGATAAAATAGAATAGCATTGATTTATTGCAGAACTACAAAAGGTAAAAGAAACCAATCCTATCAGTTATTGTTTTGGGAGGGTAATGTTGTGATTGGTTACCCAGAAAGTACATCCATTCTAGGGAAAAGTAGTAATTCCTCTAGCTATTTTCCACAATAACCATTTTGAGTCCACTTAAAGAGAATTTTTTCAAATAGAGACATTGTCTTAAGTAGGCTACCAGTACTTGAGTACTGAATTTTCTTATGTTTATGTATTCACAAAACAGGACTTTATAAGTAAAACAATAATGAAATATATTTTGCATCTTAGTCACTTATCGTGGTAGAGAAAGAATCTTAAATGGTAACAAAAATTCAAATGTTCATTTAAATTTTACCATAAAGTTACAGTTGTACTTTTCATTTTATTGTGAGGAGGCTTTTCCTATCAAGAATCATCAATCTTATATGTGATAATAATGACATTATCGTAAGAACAGGTGGGAAATATCTTCTTACAGATGAGTGTCATATTTACAGCATATCAGTAGATACAAAGTATACCACAAAGAACATTCCAATCAGAATGAAAGAATCTTCAATAAGTGAATTTCTAATTGCATACATTATCAATATTTCAACTGTCAACATCCAATGTTATGCATATGTACGCATGCATGTACACATACCGATCATGCTATTTCCTTTCATGATAAGTACAGAAAAGGATTAAAACATGCTAACTCAAATAAAGGTATTAAGTAAGAATAAAAAAAGCTCAAGTTCTTCACCTCTTTCATACTACTCTAATATTAATAGTGTTTAATTAAATCACAGTTAATGTTTATCAAATTTGAATGCAAATTAATTACCAGTTTTATGCCGGAATTCCTTGAGAATTGGGCACATACAACTTTAATAAATTATTAAAATTAAAATATTTACTATGCAATATTACTTATAACATATTCGTTAGTATAAAATGAATTTAAACCTTCTTTGTTTTAATCTTAGTAAGTTCCTTTTGTATTTATTGATACTTGTGAGAATAGAATTTTATGAGGCAATAAACAATGCCATAAACAATGCCTATTCCCACACTTTAGCAAAAATGATTATTTTTGTCATGGCATTCTTCATTTACCGTATTTTGATCAAAGCAAACCTCTTGGTGCTCTGTTGATTAACTATGATCTCCCTCTTCTCTATTCATTGTCAAAACCATTTATTTTTCCATAGCCTCAGACACTACTTCTGTAGCTTAAGAATGCTTGCCCTAAATATGTAAGATAATGTTTTTTAAATACCTATACTGGGCAAGTTTTATTGAGATCTAGTTTCCCACAGCAAGGAGTGCTAGTTATGCAAGTTAAATCAACAATACCAGCCACCCATTACTAAGTTTGGGAAACCCAAAATACAAAGTCCACTGAGCTGTGGGAAAAGTGGAGAAAAAGCAGTGCTTGATTAAAAGTGTCCTGAGTATAAAAAAGAACATATTTTATACTGACAGTGGGCAGTCAACTGCATTCAAGATTCTTATCTAGCTTTGCTGGGTTCGATAGCTTCTGTCAGGTTTGAGCTGGGGAGCCTGATAGATACTGGTTTTCTGTTGATGGTGTGTGATACAAGCTTATCTATCTCTCAACCCTTGCTAGCTGTCAGAAATTTGTGATTACAGTACTGCCCTATGCAATTAATTACTGAACTGTAAAGTAGAACTTTCTTTACAAAGAATCTTCTGTGCTTGAACTGAGTCTGCTTCCAAAAGAATCTTTGGGAAAGAATAACTCTCATTAGCTTTCCGTTCAGAGGAGTCTTTCTTAGCAATTGTTTTACATTCTTATTTCTCTCGTATTAACTTCTAGCTTATAGTTGTTTTTGTCTTCTTCTCCTGACCATTTTCCAATCCTCAACACATTTCTGATTTCTAGCTTCCAGACTTTCACTTGTAACTTATTTTTTTCAATACCCTGGTCCTTCAATTTAGCAATATACAGTAGCTGCTTTGTTATTTTTTCTAACATCTGAAAGATAGGAAATACTTAGCTTGAAATATGACTAACAATGTACAAATACAAAGAGCCTATGCTTGTGATTGACACATATGTACAATATACTTACCCTCTCTGTTAAGTGAAAACTCTGATTCTTAGTTCCTATTTATAACCTTTCAGTAGTTATTTTGTGATAACTTCATCACAATGCTATCCTTTTATCCTAAATAATAATATCCTAAGAGATAAACATTAATATAGAGTTTAAATTAAAAAGCCTCTGTGCTGGAGAACCATTAATCTAGACAATCTTAGATGTTTCCAATATGGATTCAGCATCTGCAAAAGGTATAGTGATTTGAATTATCCTTTTCTATTCTCAGGAGGGACATGGGGGAGAAACTGCTAAGTTCAATGTGCCGAAAATTGCCTTTAATCAAAAGCCCTGTAAATATTTATGTTGTATTGTTTTATAGCATGTTGATTTGTTCTAGCCTCACATAAACATATTTGACTTTCAAGCTTGTCACAATTATAATTAAAACTCATTGTTTTTTAATCTCTGCTTAAGTATAATGGTAGCAAAGAACATATTTAGAAGTAATTAAGAAAAGGCCATACAATCCTAAATGACGCTACATTATCATAAACTGGAAAATAGTTTATTCTCTCAGTTATGAATTATAGTTTCTGACCCAAAATATTTTTTTCAAATCGCACAATGAATACTTTTTCTTTGTTTTTACTTCTTTTACATTTCTTTTTATCCATCTTCATTTCTACCCTTCCACTTGAGTGTGTTGTTTCTTCCTGTATAAATATGAACATTTCTATATAGAAAAAAAAGACAGAATGTTTTAAACCTATTGCAAACTTCAGAAATAGTGCCCATTTTTTATTAACATAAGTTTTCTATATTGCTTGGAGATACATTTGAAAGAGTGGTTTGATCACCCCATCTACAGACATAAATTATTATTCTATTTCAAAACCAATATCCTGGGTTGAGACTTTGAAAGATATAACTTTCTTACTTTCATCAGGTGTACCCATTAAATATGGAAGTATACAGAAAAAATGAATTACCTAACAAATATAGCATATATTTACTGTATTCTTAATCTTTATATTGTACTGTCACATTGTACAGTGGATAAAATTGTCCCCATTGTACTCTGGACAAAATCTATATGGTCATTATATGGAACACATTACATGTCTTACAAATAGAAGAGTTATTCTGCTTTTTCTGTTTTTTGTTATCATTTTGTTGTTTTCATTGAAAATCCGTTTGTATACTGACTCTTTTCTTTTCCACGTTTTGACCATAATCTAAAAAAGCTTATTATATTGTAGTAACGTCATTTTATTCTAAGCTTTTTCTTCACTGAGACCAGCTCCATATTTTCTGTTTTCTTTTCAGAATTTCATTAAGCTTTTCCTGCAGGGTTTTCCTTTTTTTCACTGAAATTGTTTTTATTTATGCTTTTAATATTTTTTTTCTAACCATCTTGAGCATTTTTTCATTAGCTTCTTCTGCCATAGGATTTCTTTGAGTTTATTAAGATCTGGGGGGTTTTAAGTTTAAGGTATTAAGCCATACTAAACTTTTACTGCCTTTAAAATCAAGAACTATAGCATTATACTTTTACATTCCCCCAATGACCCTACTTCCAGCTCAATGGTCCCATTTAATTAATACAGTATTAACAAAAGCTTCAACTTTTTGTGTTTTACTCCATTCTCAGAGAAAGTTATCAATGACAAGTAAGGAACTTCTAAGGATCATACTTGCCAACATTTGTTTTCCAAAGATTTTGGTGTAAAGCTTCCTATCCTTGTAACTTCATGCTTCTTTAAAAACTGCAAATTGCTTTTGGGCATCATCAATAAGTTACTTTCAGTTAGTTGGGATTTCTGAATTGGATCAACTCCATACAAGCTTGAAAATTCATGTCTTCATTCTGCCCGCCCCTCACCAAATTTCAAAATTGTATACATTCTGTTTATTAATTTTGTATATTGCCCAAATCTCAATGACTCTGAGCTGCTACTTGGATTGGGAACTCCAAATAATGTTAGTGTGGAACAATATATTGGGAAGTTGGGGGGAAAAAATCTCAGGTTTTGGGAAGCCCCTTCTGTAATACTATTAAAAAACCTACCTGGACATGGTCATAAGGGGGCTTGACTTGATTTTGACTACTATAGGGCCATTGTCATTAAACAGATGGAGTTCAGAATAGGAGAACACAAATATATATCTTGGCCTATAAAAATGTTTCAATAAATATATTTTCCACTGATTCAATCTAGTGCTGGTTTCATAAGTCATGTGGCCCATAAAAGTCATGTGACGGAGCACCATAGTAGTTCTTGCTATTGCCATAAAAGTTCTCTTTTTACTTATAAAATATTTGTATTACACATGTTCAGCTTTATTCATAAAGAAAGCACTGAGCAAAATACACTAAAGAGATGACGCTGCTATTATTTGCTGATGATGGGAGAATAGAAAGACAGAGCATTTATCTGAGTTTGTTAGATTTATAAACCACATTTCCACAAATAACTCAAGATGGTATACATCTCCCTGAAACTCACAAACAATTAAAAAAAGAAAGCAAAGAAGATATTAGAATTTGATGGAAGAAAAAACTAATTCATCCACTATTCAGCATCAATGGCTGACTTTTTTGTTTCATAAAAACTAATTATGTAACACTTATTTTACTGAATAATGATTTTAATGGTATGTTTCATGTGTAATCATCTTTCTGGAGGTAGCATGTTTATCACTGAAGACAAAAAGGATATAGAATTAATAGATAAGCATGCTGGCACTAGGATTCACCAAAAATCTAATACCTGAATAGTATTTACTTTCAGGTAAATTCTCAAAAACTGTAGATTAATGTAAGCTTGTGAATTTTACAATTTAATTCCAAACATAAGGTACACAATGAATTTAAAAAGATTTTACTTTCTAGCAGATTCTTAAGATACTGCACTAATTTTTGTCACCAAAGACTGACAAAATGAGATTTCTTAAGAGACACTCTACATTTTTATATTTCATTTCCAAACATCTTCAACTCAAGAAGGAAACTGTCAGGAAAGAAACTGATCTGAATTTTAAACCTCTCTCAAAGCAAAGGCAGAAATGTCAAAAGAAAATAGTTCGAATCCCCAGTTTTTATAAATATGAATGAGTTGCATAGTTAGAAAAGCCAGACTAGAATATTCTTTGCTATCAATTTCAGAGGGGAAAGGCAACGAACAAAAAAAGGATGTGCAGATCAATCTAAACTCATTTACTAAATAAATAAATAAACTCATTTACGGGGTTTTTTTTGGGGGGGGGGGAATCCTTTTACGGAGCTAAGATTTCTGTGCTGATAACAGAGCACCTCTGGTGTACAATACCACCTAAAATAATTTCTTCTTCAAAACGAGAAGAAAGCCCTTCCTTTTGGGAGAAAAATGAAATTAAATCTTAGAAAGAAAAGAGGACAAAGAGTCTTGACGGCCAAACGGGACCCTGGGACACCTGAAAGGTGTCTGGAACCGGATTTTTCTAGAAACGAAAAATCCGGTTCCAGGCAGGTTTCCCGCCGAATTCAGGCCGGGAAACCCGCACGTAGTGTGAAGAAGGGGCCTTCCTCCAGCCTAAGTCCCTTAGCGATTCCAGGTGCCAAAGTCCCGGTTCTTTTTTCATTGGAACGCCAAATGCCGAAGCGCAAGGCGAAAAGAAAGAGTAACTTTCATCCTGCCAGCGGCCATGAAATCACGGCGGTTGCTCTTGCTCTCTCGCTCTCTTTCTCTCCCTCTTTCACGCAGATGCAGAGATACGGCAAGCAGCACCAACTTGCGGCCACCGCACCTCGAAGTGCGTGTTCTTCCACCCGTTTCCCCTCATGCGCGCGCAATCACACAGACACACGCGCGCGCGCCTCTAGCTAGTCAGAGAATGTGAGTGAGTGCGGGGGGTTTCCTCTCTTCTTATGCCTTCCCCGCCACCCCCACCCCTCCGCTTTCTCCTTGCGTCGGCTTTGCCCCCCCCCCCGCCTCCTCCTCCTCGCGCCCTCTGCCTTCCACCGAGCGCGCGCGCGCCCGCATTTTGTCTAGTGCTGCGCGCGGGGCACCTGCTCGTCTGGTTTGCCGACTGCTGCTTGTTTGCTGCTGTCACCAGCGCCACCCATTGCTGCCGAGGCTAAAAAGTCTGCTTGCTGCCGCTGCTGAGCGGTTCTAAGCCCTCCTTCGCCGCCGCTGCCGCCGCTGCGGGCGACACTATTTCCAGCCGCCGAGCTTGTGGCGAGCGAGTCCAGGCTCCTCCGGTGGGGTTTGTCCCCTTTCCCCCGCCCGCTCCTTTCCCCCTTTGCCTGCGAGTCAGCCTGGCTGGGCATCACGTGGCAATTGCCTGAGGCAGAGAGACTAAAGAGTGGGGGGGAAAAAGCGCTTCATTTCTTCCTCCACCGCCATACTGTATTTTATAGTAACTCGCGTTTTTATTCCTTCCTTTTACTCCCGCTCGGTGAGTACCTTTCCGCTGAAATTCTTGTCCTCTTTTTTTTTTTGGTCCTGTTTTCTTCTTCCTTTTTTTTGTTTTTGATGCTTTTTTATTGTTACCTCTTTGTTTTCATGGATTTGATCCTTTTTCTGGTGACAAGTTTTTTGTTTTTTTTCTTAGCATGCGATGGTTTACTAAACTGGGAGCAAAAAAGGTGTTGCTGGGACTGGAAGTCGCTAGGAATCTTAAAGAGGAAAAAAAGAAACGGCAAAAAAAAAATAGACTTGCCAGTCCAGCAAACAGTGTAAATGCATATACATTATTTACGTATATATTACACACATGCAACTGGTTTTGTACTGACCAAAAAGCGATGTAAATGATTATGTATTTTTTTTTAAAGAAAGCAAAGAGATGAGAAGTGGGCATGTTGCTTAACTAACTCTCTTTTGCAGAGATTTTTGACGGTGTTTTCTTTTTCTTTTTGCTTTTTTGTGTATATATGGGATTTAAAATGCATTTTACAGCAACGGTTTATGATCTTGCAATGCTTCGTGCAAACTACCGAGCAAGATATTAATTTTGTTAAATGTTTTTTTAATGATTATTGTTTTGTTTCTTTTTCTTTTTTGGGGACATCCGGTTGGAATCAGCCGCTTTTCTTCTTTTTCTGATTTTATAATGTGAAACTTTTCTTGCAGCTTGGTACTGTTGAGCATTTTTAAATTCTTCCTCCCCGTCCCAAAAAAATGCCGTGTAGTAAAAGAGAGAGGGAGAGAGCCAAAAAATATTTCCTTTCCAGAGTTTCACTTTTTAATATTTTTATACAGAGATAATTTTGTGATAATTATCATAATGTTGATAGCTATGCACATATATACAAATAAATATATTTTCAAAAGATGGCAGTGGAAGGTTTTCCTGGAGAATGAAGTGCCGTTTGGTTTCCTTGTCAACGGAAGATGAAGTGAACAACTGAACATCTCTCCCCAGTGCAGGTACTTCAGCTCCTTGTAGGCGTTTCCACTCTTTGTAAATTACATTATGAGATATATTTTTTCTCTCTCCCAAATAAGTTCTCTTGAGTGTTGGCTGCAGAACTGTAAGTGATGGCAGACATGATGCTAGGTATTCTTATACTGTTTTAGGGGTGCAAGACATTTTACTAAATTGTATGCAGGTCACTGAAACAGCATGGATTGTGTCTTATGAAGGAAATGAATGGAAATATGTCTCAAAAGAGCACTGGTGGACTTAAGAAATTGACAGTGACAGAACTTAATTGTTGTAAGAAGAAAGATGTTGGGATTTTGTTATTGCCCACTAGGTGTCTGCGACAGACAGATTGACAAGTGTTTCTCCTATACCTGTTTCCTTGTGAGCCTCATATATTTCCCCCCAGCATACAAACACACATTTTTTTCTTTATTTCTAAGTTCATTTTTGTTATATTAATTTAGTAAAGAGTGAAATAATTTATTGACTCCTACCTGTTCGTGTCCAGTTATGAGGCTAAAGAGCATTGACAAATTGTAGAGTTTTATTTTGGTTTCAGTAATTGTTACTGTTACTGTCCAGTCATTAAATATTATAAAGCATAACTTTTCCAATAGTGCTTAGTCATTGGACCAGGCATGAATTACTTGTATGTGAAACTATGCAGTTGCTTTGTACTGAAATTTGCAAAGATAGAACATTTAATAAATGGGTGTAAATATGTTGTTCTTCCACATCATATAGCCTTTTTGAGCAAAGAACCGTAGGATAAGATTAGAATGCTACATATTTGCAGTTTTTGTGATATTCAAACAGTATTGTTTAGATTAAATGTCAGTATAATGAAAAAGAAATTGATAGTTTCTCTAATAGACACAAGTTGCATTTCATAAATTTACCATGCACACAACCATTTGATTTACCACAACTTCATAATGTCAATAATTTGAAGTACTTTTTGCATGCATTTACCATGATGCAAAAGTTTGTATGTATTACCTGCAGTAACTGCTAGTACGATATTAGAGGAAAGCCATGTAAATTAAGTTGGTAGAAAAGTAGAGACTGGCATGACAATGTAATAGAAAAGCAGAGACTTGTATATTTTTTCCAGATTCATGGAATAAAGCTGCAAAGCAAACTTGAGGAAATATGTAATTCATATATCACTGACCCAACAAGACTGCTTGGATACAAATTATTTGGAAGATGCAGTTTGAATCCCATTTACCCTCATTACTTCTAAAACATAAGCACATTTATATAGGAGTAAACTCCATTTGTTTATCTTGATCCATTATTGATAAGCTGAAGGATAAAATTGAGAATACAAACTTAAGTAAGCAGACAAAGCCCCAGTGACCTGTTTAAAATCTTGTATCATTCAGACAGCAGTTGGGCTGTCTGAATGATACATCAATATAGTAACATGTCCTTTACATAATTTAAATAAATACCAAAAGTACTAAGAATATCAATCAATTTATTTGCAAATTGTTTTCAGGAAATTGAAGATATTAATTGCATGAAAAGTTCATTGCAGCAATGTATTAATAATAGTTACTGGCTTACTGGCTTTATTAGTCAGTTATACATATTTTCAAATACTTAGGTTTCTAAAGTGATTAAGTTAAAATATAAGTTACTGTATTACCAATCATTTATAGAATTCGTTTTTAAGATAATCTGCAAAAACAATCAGACTTGCAGACTTGCATTGTTGCCTAGAGTAATGCAGGCATCATACATAGTTCACTGATTTCATAGAATAGTGCCTGATTTTATGCTATATTCTATGTATGAACGGGTACTGAATTGATTGGACAAAGTTTTTGATATATATAGGTACAAATAAAACTGTGTCAAATCTATCTTTTGAAATAGATAAAATAAAACTCAGAGCTTTTATATTGGTGGAATCCATTGAAGTCTATTGAAATATGAATGTAGTGAATGTGCATATGCTTGTATTTTAAAATTTGGAGCAAATGTTGTATTGTTTCAGTTTTGATAAGACAGTTGTTTAGAAGAATCTGGTAGATAAAAGATACAGCTTGAATTTGATTTTTTTAATGTAGAAATAAACCAGTTTCTTTTAAGGAGTCCTATTTCTAAGAAGCAACTAAAGTTAGGTTTAATTATATCCTAGAATTGGCTTACAAATTTATTGGAAGAATGCAATTTTGATACTCACCTTTTTGTCAAAGCATATGTTTTTCCAGTTGAATTTAAAGTTATTGGGAACAGAGTTATGTGTACTAATTAAATAGAACTTTGAATATTTGAAGGCAGAAGAATATTGATAAAAATGTGTTAGTTCTCAATATCAAAAATGAGAAGTTTGAAAATGTAAATTAATAGCATGTTGTAATTGATGCATAATTCATATATTATGTTAATGTTGAAAAATGGAACGTGACCTATAATGCCATGAAACTGCTTGTTTAAAACCTTATAGTAATTCAGTATTACAAATAAGTATCTACAGTGTGTTTGTTGAAAAGTCAGACTTACTTTCTAAATCAATAAATCTGACCATTTGAGGGATAAGATCAAGACCGTGCTCTTATTAAATGAACTACAGTATACTGATACAAATTGCATTATATAAAAATATTTCAGTATTTTTATTTTAGATAGTTATGAATATCTATGAGGAAAATAAGTAATTTTATATATATAATTGGTTTCCAGATTTCAGTGGTAATGTTTTGTCTCCATATATTTTAATCTATATTTTACTGTACTACCATATATAACATACAATAACAGATAAATACTATAAATGTAATCTGTTTACTCATTAAATTGGAACAGGCCAAAATATTTTTGCAGGTCATATTGGAATAGTAATATCCATTAATGATACTTATTTGAGTAACTGGGTAGTTATAGAAGTACTTGACATTAAGGTTGAGCAGTAGGTTTGGATTGGATTCCAAAAAAGTACTTCAAAGTACACAGGAACATAATGGAGCTTTGTGTTGGTAATTTTTTGAAACAGGTGTATTTTCCCAAGATCATATCACTATTAAAAACATATTATAGTTTAGAGAGTGGCAGACAGATGCTATACTAATTATTTCCATGTACTGTACTGTACTCCAAAATAATTTTTCCAAAGTATTAAATTTACTTATTAAGTATAATCAAATCTAAAAATCATGATTTAACAATAATGTTTACATATAAGGCTTTATATGTGTGTGCAACTGCACATACTGGGGCTATGCAGAAATTTCACTTTAAGGGTAGAATGTGTTTCAGACTAAATCGGTGCTATAGATCAGTGTTTCCCAACCTTGGCAACTTGAAGATACTTGGACTGGGGAATGCTGGCTGGGGTATTCTGGGAGTTGAAGTCCAAATATTTTCAAGTAGCCAAGGTTGATAAACACTGCTATAGATGCATCTTTTACCATGATACCTAATATACTCCAGCAGTTAAGGAATTAGTTATTCCAATTTTTCCTTAGGTTTGGAAAGCCTCTGAGTGAATTGGATCAGTCACTTTCTCTTAGCCTTAATCAGTGTTAGCATACAAGTCAACTGAAAAACAAAATACCTGATTAATAAACTTTACTGTTAGAACTAAGGTAGAATTGCAGTGGATCTTGCAAGCAGGTGGGGCAAATAAGTATGACAGTATATATATAGTCTCAATTTACGACCACAACTGAGCCCAAAAACACTGTTGTTAAGTGGGATTTTTGTTAAGTGAGTTTTACCCCATTTTACAACCTTTGTTGCCATAATTGTTAACTGAATCACTGCAGTTGATAAGTTAGCAACACACTTGTTAAGTGAATCTACAGTAGCTTCCTCATTGATTTTACTTGTCTAAAGGTTTGCAAAAGGGGATCCCATGACCTTGGGCCACAGCAGCGCTCATAAGTGTGAATCAGTTGTCTAGTATCTGAATTTTGATCACATGATCATGGGGATGCTACAAAAGTTATAAGGGTGAAAAATGTTCATAAGTCATTTATTTCCACGTTGTTGTAACTTTGAAGATTAAATGAACTGGTTTAAGTAGAGGACTACCTGTACTACTGTATTCTAGTTGGATTACTTACCATAGTAAGTGAGGAGAAGTTGCTAAAAAAGGTAGAATTGAAAAATATTCTAAAACTTCAAATATCTGGTTTTCACAAGGCTTAATAAAGAAAAAATTAAAAGTACAGTGGTACCTCGACATACGAGTTTAATTCGTTCCAGACCCGAGCTCGTAAATCGATCAACTTGCATTTTGAACCAATGCCTTTAGACTTTGTTTTTCATGCCAAGATAACCAGAAGCAAGGAAATTCTTGCGCCACCTAGCGGAAGCTCGGCTCGTATCCTGAAATTGAGCTCGGGTGTCGAACAGAAATTTTGCTCACGTCACGGCTCGTAACTTGGAATACTCGCATGTGGAGCAGCTCGTATCTAGAGGTACTACTGTATATCATGTTAAGTTTACATAATATAGTCACTGAGTGTGAGATACATATTTTAATTGAAACATATTCCCTGCAGCAGGAACAACCCTTTCAGCCTTCAGTTCCTCAAAGGCATTGTCTTCTAATCCTGTTTGTGACGCCATATATTATACCACCATAAAAGTGGGCAGGAGGTTCACATGTGTTGGATAACAGTGAATGTTAAACTGACATGGATCCTCAAAGAATTTATGGAGCACAGAAAGACAACTAAGTAACTTGGTTGCAGGGTAGAATATAGAAAGGAAATTTCCACAGAAAAGGAATGAAGATAGACATGGCAATAGTCAACAGAGAGGTGTGAGGATCAACAGTCAAGTTATGATTGACAAGGAAAAGATTGTATCCAGCTTTTTCAAGAAATGCTTGAGAAGCATAAAAAAGGCAGACAATGTTTGCCCCAAGCTTTAAAAGGGGTATTGCAAATAATGTCAGGGTGATGCTAGTTTAGTCTCAAAAGGCTATTCTAAAATGGCAACAACAATAAAAATAGACTGACAGTCCCTTGTAAGGCAGAGAATTAACCTCTAGGCCACAGGATCTGATCCTTTCAGCTTTGTACCAGGGAGGAACTATATGGTATAGCTCCCTGGTATATTGTATATTGTAGGAGCGTCACAGTTCCTTTTTGCCTCTAGGCCCAACCCAGGGTCATTTCAAGGCAGTTAATTTATTCATAGCCAACAAACTACAGTAATACCTCATGATTCGAACTTAATTGGTGCAAGGAGGAGGTTCGTAAGACGAAAGGTTCGTAAGACGAAACATTGTTTCCCATAGGAAACAATGTAAAGTCAATTAATCCGTGCAACCAAACCCCCCCCCGCAAAAAAACGGCTTTCGGCGACTGCTGGAAAGCCGCGCGGCTGTTTTAAAAGGTGACAGCCAGCCTGGGGGGCTTCCCAGCACCCCCCGGGTTCGGGGGGGTGCTGGGAAGCCCCCCAGGCCGGCTGCGACCTTTTAAAACAGCCGCGCCGCTTCCCATCTGTCTCCTGAAGCCGAACGGTAAAGCCGAACTTCCGCGTTCGGCATCAAGAGACAGCTGCGAAGCGGCGCGGGTGTTTTAAAAGGTCGCAGCCGGCCTGGGGGGCTTGCCAGCACCCCCCCGAACCCTGGTTTTTGCCGAACTTCCGGGTTCGGGGGGGTGCTGGGAAGCCCCCCAGGCCAGCTGCGACCTTTTAAAACACCCGCGCCGCTTCGCAGCTATCTCCTGAAGCCGAACGTGGAAGTTCGGCTTTACCGTTCGGCTTCAGGAGACAGATGGGAAGCGGCGCGGGTGTTTTAAAAGGTCGCAGCCAGCCTGGGGGGCTTGCCAGCACCCCCCGAACCCGGGTTCGGGGGGGTGCTGCCAAGCCCCCCAGGCCGGCTACGACCTTTTAAAACACCCGTGCCGCTTCGCAGCTGTCTCCTGAAGCCGAACGGTAAAGCCGAACTTCCGCGTTCGGCTTCGGGAGACAGCTGCGAAGCGGCGTGGGTGTTTTAAAAGGTCGCAGCCGGCCTGGGGGGCTTCCCAGCAACCTCCCGAACCGAACCCGGGGTTCAGCAAAATTTTGCCTCTTCTTACGAACTTTGTTCGAGTTACGAACCGGCGTTCGGGAGGCTTCTGGGAAGCCCCGCCGCCCGGCTGTTACCTTTTAAAACAGCCGCACGGCTTCCCAGCAGTCTCCGAACGCCGGTTCGTAACTCGAAAAAAGTTCGTAAGAAGAGGCAAAATTTTTCTGAACCCCGGGTTCGTATCACGAGTTGTTCGTAAGACGAGGGGTTCGTATCTTGAGGTACCACTGTATATTCTGTATGTATCACATGTTTTTGCTGATTTTTTTAAAAATTAAGGGAGACTAGGATAGCACTATTTTGGCCTTGTTCTGACCTCATCACCTAGCCATATCCCAGTAAGGGTATGGCTAGCTGATGAGGCCAGAACAAGGCCGAAATAGTGCTAAGGTCTTCAGGTTTTTTCCCATGTAAGTTTCAGAGATTCTTGGTGACGTTTCGACGAGATCCCATTTGTCATCTTCAGGCTGGTACTTTTGGCCAAAAGCATGCATGCAATAATTTTAACAGATTAAGAAAAATGGCTTAATGCTTTTTTTAAAAAAAAAAGTTTGATTTGTGGATTGAACTAGAGCAGATAGTTATTAATTAATTAATTCAATTTAGGCTCTATCTGAATGCATACTGACTTTGGGTGGTTTGATTACAATATAACAACATAATTCTGTGCAAGAATCTATATATAATAAAGAGTGATATCTTAAGAGGGGATCTTCATTTTCAACTAACCAAGTGAGGCATTATTATGTGCATTACAGGCTAACAGTTTACACCTGAAAGCAAGAGATAAGATTAATAGACCAACAAATAATGTTCACATTTCATTTGGCAGAGCTACTTTGAATTCATGTTAAGCTAGATTTTTATTATATGTTTTGTATTTATGCGATAATGGGACTATATAGTTTTATTTAATATAAATTTACTTTAAGAGAGTGAACAATGTTAGTTGTAGAACAGGCTGTCATAAATGCATTAAGGTCACTTAAAACCAGGACTATCTTTGCTGTTATTTTTACCAAAATGTTAAGCTTTAATAAACCAAAGAAAACAGAAAAACAATAGTGTAGTAAAGATTTTAATGTTTATGTTTTCTTAAAGCAATATATATATGTTTTTTCTGTTTTTCCCTTGAACAAAGCTGAAGGGATCAGATCTGGTGGCCTAGAGGTTAATTATCTGCCTTACAAGGCAGAGGCCCAGGATCAAATCCCAGCTGATGAGGCCAGAATAAGGCCAAAATAGCACTATCCTAGTCTCCCTTAATTTTAAAAATTCAGCAAAAACAAGACCTTTACATATATATATATATGTAGTTTCCTTACTACAATTTATATTATATTGTACTTAGCAAAGTAACTTATGAGTCAGCTCTATTAAATAAAAGAGACATTACTTTATTGCAGATAAATGCAGAATTGCATTTATAACATATAGTATATGTAACTTGGGTTTAACTTTGGGGTTCTTTGGGGTTCCTGAGCTTTTCTTGCAGACATTTCATTACCTGCCTAGACAAAACCACTACAAACGAGAATGAAATTTGCTAGCACTAAAGACCCAAAATAATAACATTATTAGAATAACAAAAATATTTTGTGAACATTTTCCCTGTTTTATGTGTCTATACTGAATATGTTATGACTACATTATAATTTGTATACTGTATTTATAAATCCTTTATATTCACTCACTGGTTTCAAGTATGCAATGCCTGTATTTTTCAGTAATACTTATTCAGTATTATGGCTAATGATCAGCTACTCTGAAAAACCAGCTACATGAATTTCAAACAGAATGGGTAAGCGATGTAAAAATATAGATTCCTACCTAATTATATTGCTCAATAGTTCACTGTCATTTAAGTGAGTCTCAAAAGATGAGAATAATTTCACTATGGGAAAAAATTGCTTCTGATTCTATGGTGTCCAAGTATAGATCATATTTTCTATAGATGCCCTTGTTGGCTTAAGGGAGATGGCTGAATTTTCCATCCTATGTATTTAACAACATGTTGATCAAAGGCTGTTCTACTTGGAATAAACTTGAATCAGTGTTCATAATCTGAGTCTCATTGATTTTAAAGGAGTGAGTGTGAGCCGCCCTGAGTCTTTGGAGAAGGGCGGCATACAAATCTAATAAATTGGATTGGATTGAATTGAGTGAAACTTCTATCCACTGCCCCAAAATAAGCAATGTTATATTGTTTTTCTACTTATAATGAGAATCAGAATATCCCTCTCACGTTTCTGAAAAAGAAGTTACCCAACATATAATTATGATTTCAAAAGGAAAAAATATGGAGCCTTGAGCTTAGATCTTTGGATGACATAGTGTTTGCCATTAAAGGGTACCTTAGTTCTGCTCCTGTATGCATGCCATATATGTGCCTTGAGATTAGTATAGTAAAGTAGCTTAGATTACTGAGCCAAAGTCAAATGTTCTATCATCACACCAAAATAATTATAAGGTGTTTGTGACATCTATATGCTTGCTCACATTTCTTATTTTGATATACAAAATGAGAAATGTGAGCAAGCATACACATTTAGCCCCCCATCCCAATTAAGTCAACATGTTTGTTTTTGGAACACTAGTGGAAAATGAAAGTGTGATTCTGCTGTATAAAGAACCATCCTATAAATATAATTAAGTCAAAGTAAAGTTTTCATAGATTTACATAGATGTATATAACTAATATAAATTTACTTAATGAAGTGTATAGTTTGCTTCATTTTAAACTATAACTGATAATATGTGGCTCATTCTTTAATATATTCACATATTTTGAG
This sequence comes from Erythrolamprus reginae, assembly GCF_031021105.1. Lineage (NCBI taxonomy): Eukaryota > Metazoa > Chordata > Lepidosauria > Squamata > Dipsadidae > Erythrolamprus > Erythrolamprus reginae. Next base: position 222,105,716 of record NC_091952.1, read on the forward strand.
AATATAGCAAGGGAAATAACATTGACACATGTTATTTGGTATAACATTTACCATGATTACTTAAGTCAGGTTTACTTTTAACAACTATAGATACTTGAAATTGCAGATAATGACATCACACATTTATTGTATCAATAAAACTATCATTTTATGTTAACATTAACATAAGAGCCTCGGTGGTATAGTCGGTAGAGTGCAGTACTGCAAGCTACATCTGCTGATCACCCGCTGCCAGCAGTTTGGCAGATTGAATATCAGTAGGCTCAAAATTGACTCAGCCTTCCATCTTTTCAAGGTCAGTAAAATAAGGACCCAGATTTTTGGGGACAATACTCTCTATAAACTGCTTAGAGGGGGCTGTAAAGCATTGTGAAATGGTATACAGTAGTTCCTCACCTATCGCTGGTGTTACGTTCCAGACCTGGCCGCGATAGGTGAAATCCGCGATGGGGAATTTATCGATTGATAGTACTTATTTAAGTATTTATATTTTAATTGTTTGGTAAGTTTTCATTGTTTTAAGTGTTTATAAACCCTTCCCACACAGTATTTATTTTAGATACAGTATTTAAATACAGTATTTACAATTTTAGATATATACCTGCCGATCGAGTTCGGCGGGCTGTTTAAATCTGCCGATCGGCTTCCTCAGAAACCCGCGATGAAGTGAAGCCGCAGTAGGTGAAGCGCGGTGTAGCGAGGGACTACTGTATAAGTCTAAATGCTATCATTTTTGTATTGCAAACTTTCAATTCAATTCAATTTATTAGATTTGTATGCCGCCCCTCTCCGAAGACTAGGGGCGGCTCGCAACAACAATAAAAACAGTATAACAATGGAACAAATCTAATAATAAAATTACATTAAAAACCCCCAACAATTTAAAAACCATACAACACATACATACCAAACATAAAATATAAGAAAGCCTGGGGGAGATGTCTTAATTCCCCCATGCCTGGCGATATAGGTGGGTCTTGAGTAACTTGCGAAAGACGAGGAGGGTGGACGCCGTTCTAATCTCCAGGGGGAGTTGATTCCAGAGGTCTGGGGCCCCCACAGAGAAGGCTCTTCCCCTGGGGCCCGCCAAACGACATTGTTTGGTCGACGGGACACAGAGAAGGCCAACTCTGTGGGACCTTATCGGCAAACTTCCTCGCAATCCTTGGGCTGTATACAACATAAATGCAAGCTGGGAAGGGGTACCTCAGGCTACTAATCTATAAGACTGCTGCATATCATGAGCAAGAATTAAAATTTTGAAAAGTAATGAATTGTATGTTTCGTGATTATATAGATACCGCTGTGGGATAACTGATGTCTTGCTATAACTTGCAACATTTTGTACTGATTTAAGAAAACGTAGTATAGTTTGAAAATAATTTTATGTTTTAGGGAAGTTAAATACATTTTTAAACCAAAAGAAATTGGGAGGAGGGTTTCTTTTTACATAAAAGGTTGCCAGATTTCTCAACTGTCAGTGCTGCTGTTTAATGGTAAGTTGGCTCATGCTGACAAAGTGCTTTCAACAGGGATCATAACGAGTACCAGTAATATATAGCACAATCTAATGTGGGTAATAGAATCCACTGAATAGACTGAATTACTTCTCAATAAAACACTGTCCTGTTCAGATCCTGAACGAAACGTCGTCATCATGCTGTAATAACCATATTGAAAGAGCCCGTATTAACAGACTAGAAAATATAATGACTGAGTAATGTTAAATACTTGAAAGATTTTATAGTGCAAAGCACAGTTAATTGTTGCAAAGCCACAAGCTGATTAATTGCAATGAATGCATATTTTATTATGCATTTATTATGCAATGCTAGCCACTACTGGATAACTGAATTCAACTCTTTTCACATTTTTTTCACTGTTAAGAAATATCCAATGTTATCCAGTTGAGAAGAAGGAGTTAGATAGGAGACACTGAAGAACTCCATCATGATGCTTTTAGTTCATAATTACACCAACATTCTAAAAAGGTCTTTTATTTTCTTTACTGAGGAATCTGTGATATAGTTTGGAAATTAAAATATACTTGTGATTTTAAGATGGAAATTGTATCAATATTAAAAGTTGAGAATGCCTCGGGATTGGAAAAAATAATTTAGATTGTAATTAGTGATTGCAAGATTGTTTATAAACAAATAAATTTATCTCATTACAAAAGCTCAATCCATCTTTACCATCAGGCTAATAGCAGAACAGTATTCATAGATGACTAGATAAATTGCATTATTACACAGGAAATAAAGTCATCTTTATGCATGGGAGAAGTGAGTTAACTACTTACTGGACCTGATCCATTCCCACTGCTTAGATATACTTTTGGATGTATGTTTGTATGATGAGTTAATGTGTTTCTGGAATGAATGTTGTTTCCTCGATGTGCTCTGATCCTCAAAATTTCCAAGGCATCTCTCTGTATGAAAGCAAAGATCTTAAAAAGGTTTATAAGTACTTTTTATGTAATCAAAAGCAAACAGATTGATACCAGAATTGGTAGCTACCAAAAGAAGGAACCAACCTCAATTTGTGGAACTATGAGCAGTGTACCTGGCTCTTCAAGGTTTCAAGCTGCTGGTGAGAGATACCCATATCCTAGTTTTGACAGACAATGTGGCACCCCAGTCCCACATCAACCGTTGGGCATGAGATCCAGACGCTTTATGAAAGAGACAGACAAAATCAGACTGTGGGAAGAGTTACACGTAAAATCATTTCAAGCGGAAGACATCACGGGCACCATGAATGTGCAGGTTGATTGGCTAAGTCACTCCATGATATATTCCGCAGAGTGGCTCCTGCACCCAGATCTCTTTGAGACTGTCATGGATGTTCAGCTGACCAGCGGTGGAGTTTTTGTGACTCAAACCGAATCACAACTACCCAGATTTTTCTCCAGGTTTCCAGCACTGGGGGTGGAAGGAGTCAATTGAGTAGAAGATTGGACTTGATCTAAATGTTCTTGTACAACTCAATGATCCTGAGATAACTGACTGATACAATCTACTAAAAAATTTATCATTGAATTTTATGCTGTACAAATATTTACTGTTGCAGAAATTCAACCATGTTTTTTGAAGTTATTTTATAATGATCTATTCAGATCAATACAAATATTTTATGCAAAAAAGATATCTAGTTGCAAAAAAAGAAGGTTTCACTTTACTGTAAAATAAAATGAATACTAGTTTTGGATGCTGAATGAAAAAATATTAGATTGATCAAAGCAATGGATATATCCATTAAAAATAAAATAATGGATATATCCATATACAGAGAAATACATACAGAGTAATATGCATATTCTATTACAGCACTTCAATCTACCCTTTGTAAGAAGAGTTAAGAAATAACCACAGAAACAGAAATTGAGTACAGAGATTGCAATAAGCTTAATGTATTTAACATTTTATAATCTAAGCTGTTATTTCAAATATTTTTCTCGTGCAATCTGTAAAAGAAATAAAGTTCAAGTTATCTCTTTAATATTATTCAGGAGAAATCCTCATTAAAATTAATGCTAGTTTTGACTTTGTCAAAGGGCAGAATTTTAATAAGAGATAATGAGTATACTACATTTAAATGAATTAAGCAAGGTGGTTTTCTAGAATTTTAATCATTTTTATTTGCATTAAATAAGTACTTTGCATTATTTTTAAAATACTTGTAAATGTATATACTATTGCTATAATTTTTTTTCAGTTTATTAAATCTAACTGATTTTTCAGGATGAAAAGGGTAACATTAGTAAAATTTGGAGAATACCGTATGTTCAATTTATATCTAAATGCTACAAATGAGTCATCTTCACCCTCATTCCCGGAATGGGGTGGTTGGTAATAGGATTTGTTTCCTATTAGAAACATACAAAATAGAAAGCTGATGTTCATTACAAGGTAGAGTTTGCATTTTAAAAGTTTTTTTTATATATTACCAGATCAGAATAGAATTAGAGACTTCAAATAATTAAATTATTTACTTCTTCACTCTACTTCTGCCCTTGTCTCCCCTTCTCCACTTATTAGATCTTTTTAATCCATTTATTCATCTTCACACCAATCCAGAAATACTTCCAATACCTGCAGTTAATCTGAGCATACACATTGGTTAAGTTTGCAGTATTTTAATTTATGCTCTCATATGGCAATCTTTAATAGCAATAGCACTTAAATTTATCTACCTCTTCACAGACCTTTACAGCCCTCTCTAAGCAGTTTACATAGTCAGCATATTGCCCCCACAATCTGGGTTCTCATTTTACGCACTTTGGAAGAATGGAAGGCTGAATCATCCTTGAGCTGATATATCCTTGATACTTCAGCTTCAACCACAACAACACAAGAGCACACAACAGATTTAAACTTAATATTAACCGCTCCAAACTTGACTGTAAAAAATATGACTTCAGTAACTGAGTTGTCGAAGCGTGGAACTCATTACCGGACTCCATAGTGTCATCCCCAAACCCCCAACATTTTACCCTTAGATTATCTACGGTTGACCTATCCAGATTCCTAAGAGGTCAGTAAGGGGTGAGTGCAAGTGCACTAGAGTGCCTTCCGTCCCCTGTCCTATTGCTCTCCTATATCTTCTATACCTTTCTTCTATTCCTATACAGTGGTACCTCAAGATACGAACCCCTCGTCTTACAAACAACTCGTGATACGAACCCGGGGTTCAGAAAAATTTTGCCTCTTCTTACGAACTTTTTTCGAGTTACGAACCGGCGTTCGGAGACAGCTGGGAAGCCGCGCGGCTGTTTTAAAAGGTGACCGCCGGGCGGCGGGGCTTCCCAGCAGCCTCCCGAACGCCGGTTCGTAACTCGAAAAAAGTTCATAAGAAGAGGCAAAATTTTTCTGAACCCCGGGTTCGGTTCGGGAGGTTGCTGGGAAGCCCCCCAGCCCGGCTGTGACCTTTTAAAACAGCTGCGCGGCTTCGCAGCTGTCTCCGAACGTGGAAATTTGGCTTTGGCGTTCGGCTTTGGGAGACAGCTGGGAAGCCGCGCGGCTGTTTTAAAAGGTCACAGCCGGGCTGGGGGGCTTCCCCCCCCGAACTTTTGCCGAACTTCCGGGTTCGGGGTTCGGGGGTGGTGGGAAGCCCCCCAGCCCGGCTGTGACCTTTTAAAACAGCCGCGCGGCTTCCCAGCTGTCTCCTAACCCCGAACCCGGAAGTTCGGCTTTGGCGTTCGGCTTCGGGAGACAGCTGGGAAGCCGTGCGGCTGTTTTAAAAGGTCACAGCTGGGCTGGGGGCTTCCCACCCCCCCCGAACCCCGAACTTTTGCTGAACTTCCGGGTTGGGGGGGTGCTGGGAAGCCCCGCCGCCCGGCTGTCACCTTTTAAAACAAGGTGACAGCCGGGTGGCAGCGGTTTTTTTGCGGTTTTTTGTTGTTGTTGCACAGATTAATTGACTTTACATTGTTTCCTATGGGAAACAATGTTTCATCTTACGAACCTTTCGTCTTACGAACCTCCCCCTGGAACCAATTAGGTTCGTAAGACGAGGTTTGACTGTATCTCTTCTATTCTTTCATTGACATGTTCTATTACTATATTTTCTTTTCTATTATTTCTTAGATATATTTTACTATGAGTATCTCCTCTATATCCTTCATCATGTATTTTACGATGTGTATATAGATATATACCCACTAAAACCCTCATTGTGTATTGGACAAAATAAATAAATAAATAAATAAATAAATAAATAAATAAATAAATAAATAAAATAAATAAAAACCGAACTGCCAAACTGCTGGCAGTCAGTGATCAGCAGGTGTAGCCTGCAGTACTGTATTCTAACCACTTTGTCACTGCGGTTCTTAATGGAGAAAATTATGTTCTGTAGTTCGGGGAAACAACAACCACTTCATAAATGCATGCCGCAACACAGGAAAACAAACCCATCAGGACAAGATTCAGCAATTCATCTGCATTTAAAAGACAACGGCCATTTTTTGAAGAGAGAAAAGTCCGCATTTTGGACAGAGCACCGCTGGTTTGAAAGAAGTGTCAAAGAGGCCATCTACGTCAAAATTGAACAGGGGGAGGAATATAACACAGTCTTTTCCACAGTTCCAAGAAGGTTCCACACCCATTTGCATTACTCAGATGATCCTGACGGCACAGATAAACCTCCAGGTGGCCTCAGTGACTCTAAAAGAATGCAAATGACCAGGAATATATATCCTTTCATTCCTCCCTTTCAGCCAAAGCTGAAGAAGCTTCTTGGATGAGAAAGGAAATGTATTCAAAGAAAAATAAATTCCAATTGCCTTGTGAAAAAGCACATTTGAGAATCCCAATTATGGTTGTTAAAGAAGGACTACCTGTAAAATGTGTCCCTAAACTGCAAAAGAAAAAAAGCCAAACCCATTAAATTGATTTCTCACTCAATTTCACATTGAACTATAGCAGTTGCTTATACCTTCACAGAATAACTACTTTATTTTTGAATTATATTCTTTTTCTAATTTGGAAAAGACCAAGGACATAAATATGTATAATTCGAAAATAAATACTACAAAGGATTTGTCCAGATTAAATATAATAGGTTGATACAAAAGAAGCTATTTTCATCTTATTTTGCTGTATTTATCATTATATCTTTGCAAAGCATTATTCGGCTCTTATAAGCAACAAAGATGAGAGCTAAAAATTTCTAAGAAATTATGCTAATTTGGTAGTATCTTATGAAATGTTCTTACATTAGGAAAATTTATCCAGTATAGAATCAGATAATGCAATCACATTATGCTGCCAGATAATATATTTATTTAAAAGAAATAGAATTTACAAAAAATGCATTATTACTGTGATGAAAACATACTCCTGTCCTTTGCCATGATATAGGTTGCTTTTATATTACTTCACTACAGGGAAAGACTATAGTTGTTTATAGAACTGTACACATGTGCAATGTTTTTGCTATCACGTGCTCCAATTTATCTCTGAAATTTCACAACATGCTTTTATATTTGGGTTATTTAATCAGAATATATTTGTTGTAATAATGGCACGGGTCACTTAAAATAATTTTGAACTGTCTGTAATGATGTATACTTTCTGATCTCATATTTAAACAAAATTTGTCAAGAGATATCCCTAATCATTTTGCTTAATAGCCAATGAACCTGCTATTTTGTCAGATTATTTCTGAATTTATTTCATTGTTAGCAGTTAACATTCTACAGCAGTATACCACAAGGATAAATTCATTTTGGATCACAGAGTAAATGTCCTTTGTTTTGTTTCAAAAGCCTTTATGCTTTCCAGAAATAATTAATGCTTTAAGTATTACATTATTATGGTTTTGCCCAAGGTAATTTGAGAATTGTCTTACCTGAGTCCCAGCTGATTGGGATGAAATGGGGATTTTGCAGTATCCTATCCCCCCACTCCCACATCCACCAAGCCCAGCCATGGCAACCGAGCCACACCCATAGAACTGGTGGTAAATAGACTTCCGGGGCGGGGCTTGGTCGATGCGGAGCTGGTGAGTGAACCGCTGCTCTCCCAGCACGACTTTTATTGCCTTTAAATATAAGATCAGACACCCAACTTGGAGGGAAGGGTGTCGTAAGAGGTGGTTATGCTGTGCCCGATGTGAGAGTCGCTAGCTCACACCGGCACAAGCTTTTTTGAACCGCCAGGACCGGGCAAAAAAGAAGCCAGCGTTTTGCTGGCCCTGAGACATGGCCGCCCCGTAAACATCGAGGAGGAAGTGAGAGGAGATCGGTGAACCTCAGCAAGTACCCTAAAACAACATATTTTGAATTCGGAAACTTCTTGTGTACCAGAACAACTGTGGGAAAGACGATAAAAGATAGAAAAGCTCAAATCGAAAGAAGCGGCGATTAAAAGGTTGAGCGACAGGAGAAGCAAGAGACAGCGTGCGGTGACAGGAGAATCGGGTGTGTGACAGGAGAGCTGGGTCGAGGGCGGAGACGGAACGGAGATAGATTGAAAAATCAGGAACTAAAAATCGGGAACTAAAGACGGATATAACCGGGGGATGATATGATTTTACTTCACGAACATTTGGAATACCAGGAACACCAGGTGGAATAAGAGCAGCGAAAGCGGGGATTTAAAAAAAAAACAAAAAAAAAACCTCCCCCCGGTGTGAGACGCTACATTTACATGTTTAAGCCTCCCCCTCTTCCGGAAACATAGAGCTACGAAAGCAGGAAGCAGAAACAGCAAGATAACATCGTGGAGATCTACACCCCTTCGTTTGTTTAGCTGGTTCTTTTGGTCTATCTGGTTTGCGCTTGCCTTTGGACTACACAAGAAGATATAACCTTAAAGAGACAGGAATTTGACTCGAATAGATATCAACTTGACTGGGCTGGTTTTCTTCAACGTCATCACAGCAGATCCTCCCATAGGAAACTAGGAATTTACGCGAAATTAAACTACAGACACCAAGCTACAATCTATTAAACTGTGAATATTAAACGTGGGACTGCTAAATTCACTTACTTTTGCAATAGTCTGGACTAAAGCCAATATTAAGACCAAGAAACATATACTGGACAACTAATAATACTAATAAATGTAATTAACTGATTAACTAACAAATTAATTAAGTGATTAATTGATGTAAGGACTTGCTAAAGCTATAATATATTATCATTATTTAAACCTCTACCTCTACTCTTAAAAATTGTTCATATATAATATTTATAAGGATTTATTCAACTATTATTTAACTACTTAACTACCCAACTGTTGATTTCTTAACCATTAATTAATTAATTGTGTATTATATATTGTATATTGAATATTGATTAAGTATTATTAAATACTATAGCATTAAGTATTAGATATTATTAGATATTAAGATATTAAGATATTAGATATTAAGGATTAAATATTAAATATTAAGATATAAGTTAGAATATCAAACATAAGTCTGAAAAGAATAAGTTAAGTTAGATTAAATATTGTTTAAATATTGAAACACCGATAATACTTGAAAGTATTAACTCTACCCTTTCTCTCTTTTGAAAAATAAGTTGTATGAATTGATTGGTTCGACTGGTTATATACTGAATTAACTGTTAAAGAGTAATTTGACTAATTGATTAGATATATAATAGATTGATTAGATATTGATTTAATTATTAGAAGGTTAAAACTTATTACAAATGGCAACTCAACAAACATTAACCAAGTCGATGAGAAGGGGTAATTTAACCCTACTATCACCAGCAGTGCAGAAATCCTCTTCAACTTCCGATATAGTTACAGGAGAAATTAAGGATCAGGCACCCTCGCTTCAAAGCTTACAAAATTCCCTAGACAAAATTCAAGAATTTATGATAAAACAACAGGAATCCGCTAATCAAACCCAAGAAACTATAATTAAAAACCACCAGGAGACACAAAAAAAATTTGAGGAAGTAAATGAAAACTTTGCCAAATTTAACAGTATCATAGAAGATGTTAAGGAAGCAGTAGACAGACAGGAAATTAAAATACAACAAGTGGAAGAGACAACAGAAGCGAACAAGTTGAGATTAACTAAAAACGAAGAAGACCTTAGGAGGGTAAATAAAGATTTAGAAGGGGCCATTGCCCAATTAGAATTCGAAAAAGCCTCATTCTATCTCAGGCTACAAAATATACCCGAAGAAAAAGGGGAGAACCTGTTTGCAACTGTAGTTGAACTCTTTGCGGAAGAATTAAAAATAAACGATAGTGAACTAATTAACCACGTAGACGAGGTATACCGAGTGCAAACCAACTACGCACGTCGCCACCAACTCCCCAGAGAGGTCCACCTTAGATTTACAAAAAAAACCCTGAGAGACGAGATATATAGGAACACCAGAGGGGTCTTAACATACAAAGGGAAAGACATAATTGTGTTGAAACAAATACCTAAAAGAATTAGGGAACGAAGGAGGGACTACCACTACTTCACAAACAAATTAATAAAAAACGAGATACAATTTAGATGGCTAGTGCCAGAGGGGGTGATGGTAACGTGGAAGGGGAAGAAAATAAATATAGAAACACTAGAACAAGCAGATAAATTTATTCTAGAACACCTGAAAAAAGAAGGGGAAAGCAGCACGGAACTGGAAACAACAAGCCAAGAGGAGGGAGAGATAGAGGAAGAGAGAACAGACAAGATAAGCAAGGGGAAAGGGGAGAAAACAGAAAATTACAGAGAGCTTAGAAGCAGCAAAAGGGCAAGATAGTTGACGAAGAATGAATAAGGAAAATAAATTATTTTCGGTGAACATAAATGGAATGAACTCTCCTCAAAAAAGAGGACAAACATTTACAAAATTAATAAAACAAAATCTAGATGTAATATGTCTCCAGGAAGTTCATGTAAGGAAAAAGGATAAGAAAGTATTGGAACACCCGAAACTAGGGAAACTATTCACATCACTTGCAAACGAAAAAAAAAGGGGAATTGCACTATACAGTGATCCCCCGTTTATTGCGTCCCCAACCATTGCGAACAGGGTACTTCGCTATTTTTCAACCCGGAAGTCAAAAATACCATCTACGCATGCGTGCCGGGCACGCATGCGTAGATGGCAGCGGCTTCCCTGGGTCTTCCCCCTCTTGCTGGCGTCAGCGAGGAGTTTCCCCACCGCCCACGCAAACTCCTCGCTGCCGCTCGCCCGCCCTTCGCCTGCCCACGCCGTTCGCTCCCCCCTCTTGCTGTCGGGAGGGCGAGAAGCCCTCCCCAGCACCCGCTCGCCCGCCCTTCGCCCTGGCGGAGAAATTCCAGCCCCCACCTGGTCCCGCCCGATCCTCCTCCCTGAGGCAGCTCGCCCTCCCATGGCCGCTTCCTCCACCCTCTATTGCAAGCCCTCGCCACCGCAGCCAACGCGCGCTGCGATCTTCAAGCCCGGCTCCTTTCGGCCCAGCATCCCGGGCCAAGCAGCTGCCTTCCGTGACTGAGCCTGGCTGGCCCGGAAGATCGTAGCGCGCGTTGGCTGCACCGGCGGCGACATTGCTGCCGGCTTGGCTTCGCTCGCCGCTGCAGCCAACGGGCGCTACGATCTTCCGGGCCAGCCAGGCTCAGTCACGGAAGGCAGCTGCTTGGCCCGGGATGCTGGGCCGAAAGGAGCCGGGCTTGAAGATCGCAGCGCGCGTTGGCTGCGGTGGCGAGGGCTTGCAATAGAGGGTGGAGGAAGCGGCCATGGGAGGGCGAGCTGCCTCAGGGAGGAGGATCGGGCGGGACCAGGTGGGGGCCAGATCGTAGCGCGCCGGACGAGGGTCTCCCGGGCTGCCCGATGCGACGGCCGCCCAGAGCGCTTGGCCAAGGGGGCTCCGCTCCTTCCTCTGCCAAACAGCTTCCCCCTTTGCATCCCGGGCCAAGCGGGGTCGCCCGGTAGTTTCCGCGCAATTAGCTCCAGCCGATTAGGCTAACGAGGGGGACGCGCACAGACACGCACCGCGCAGGCAGGTAGCGAAGGAAGGAAGCGAGCGAGCCGGGGGCAGCCCAGCCGGAGCTCCACTTCAGGTGCCGGCGGAAAAGCCCGGCAGCCAAGCCGGCGTCTTGCGATCGCCGCCTGCCCGCTTCGCCCGGCTCCTGCGGGTCACTTCGGGGGCTCTTCCTCCCTCGGGGCGCAAATAAAAAACCCCCAGCCCTGGAAGTTCGCCGCGTCTGTCAACGCTTCTCTTCCCCTTCCAAGCGCCCGATCGCAGCCTGGCAAAGCTTCTACCAGAAGCCGGGTTGGGGGGTTCCCATGTCGGCGGGGATGTTTTAAAACACTCGCGCGACTTTCCAATGAGTCCCGAAGACAAACGCGTTGTCTTCGGGACTCATTGGAAAGTGGCGCGGGTGTTTTAAAACATCCCCGCCGACATGGGAGGCTCCCTAGCACACCCCCAAACCCGGGTTGGGGGTTCGGGGGTGTGCTAGGGAGCCTCCCATGTCGGCGGGGATGTTTTAAAACACCCGCGCGACTTTCCAATGAGTCCCGAAGACAAACGCGTTGTCTTCGGGACTCATTGGAAAGTGGCGCGGGTGTTTTAAAACATCCCCGCCGACATGGGAGGCTCGCTAGCACACCCCCAAACCCGGGTTGGGGGTTCGGGGGTGTGCTAGGGAGCCTCCCATGTCGGCGGGGATGTTTTAAAACACCCGCGCGACTTTCCAATGAGTCCCGAAGACAAACGCGTTGTCTTCGGGACTCATTGGAAAGTGGCGCGGGTGTTTTAAAACATCCCCGCCGACATGGGAGGCTCCCTAGCACACCCCCAAACCCGGGTTGGGGGTTCGGGGGTGTGCTAGGGAGCCTCCCATGTCGGCGGGGATGTTTTAAAACACCCGCGCGACTTTCCAATGAGTCCCGAAGACAAACGCGTTGTCTTCGGGACTCATTGGAAAGTGGCGCGGGTGTTTTAAAACATCCCCGCCGACATGGGAGGCTCCCTAGCACACCCCCAAACCCGGGTTGGGGGTTCGGGGGTGTGCTAGGGAGCCTCCCATGTCGGCGGGGATGTTTTAAAACACCCGCGCGACTTTCCAATGAGTCCCGAAGACAAACGCGTTGTCTTCGGGACTCATTGGAAAGTGGCGCGGGTGTTTTAAAACATCCCCGCCGACATGGGAGGCTCCCTAGCACACCCCCAAACCCGGGTTGGGGGTTCGGGGGTGTGCTAGGGAGCCTCCCATGTCGGCGGGGATGTTTTAAAACACCCGCGCGACTTTCCAATGAGTCCCGAAGACAAACGCGTTGTCTTCGGGACTCATTGGAAAGTGGCGCGGGTGTTTTAAAACATCCCCGCCGACATGGGAGGCTCGCTAGCACACCCCCGAACCCCCAACCTGGGTTAGGGGGGTGCTAGCGAGCCCCCCATCTCGGCGGGGACGTTTTAAAACACCCGCGCCGCCCCCAAGTAAAAACACCATCTGCACATGCGCAGAAGGTGTTTTTACTTCCGCAGCGCTACTTCGCGAAAACCCGCTCGTTGCGGGGGGTCCTGGAACGGAACCCTCGCAAAGAGCGGGGGATCACTGTATATTAAAAGCTGGTTAAATCCAAAAGTAATTGACAGTGATGAAGAGGGTAGAATACTCATAACAGAAATTGAAATTAATAAAAAAAAAACGAATTTAATTGTGATTTATGCTCCCAACAAAGACCAAAAATCTTTTTATAAAATGTTGTACCAAAAGATAATAAAAATTGAAAAAGGAAACATCTGTGTGATTGGGGACTTCAATATAATAATAGACTACGACAAAGACTATAAAGGTAAAGAAAAGAGTAAAAGGAAAACAATACCAGAAAAACTCAAAGATATTATAGAGGAATTTAAACTAAAAGACACGTGGAGGGAAAGACACAGAGATGAATGTAAGTATACTTATTATTCACACCCACATGACTCATGGTCCAGATTGGACATGATATGGACAAACATAGAATTACAACAAGAGATAATATCAGCAGAAATAGAACCCAACTTTTGGGCAGACCACAACCCAGTAAGTATTATAATTAGAGGAAACCAAACCAAAAAAAATAGATGGACAATGAATACAAAAATTATACAAGAAAATAAATACAAAGAATTTTCAAAAAAAGAATTAGATATCTTTCTAGAAAAAAATTGGAATGAAGACACAACCATACAAAATATATGGGACACAACTAAAGCCTATATAAGGGGGATAACCATTGCATACACTAGTAAAAAAAATAAGGATAAAAATAGGGAGATGAGAGAAAATCAAAAAGAATTAGAACAAATAGAAGCCGAATGGATAAAAGATCCAAAAAAAATCGAACTAAAAGAAAAAAGAGATGTAATTAAACATAAGATAAACTTGATAGCACAGGAAGAAATAGCCCAAAAAATCAAAAGTGTAAAACAAAATTACTTCGAACATGCAAACAAACCGGGAAGGTGGCTTGCCTATAAAATTAAAAAACAGAAAGAGAAGAAATATATCCAACAATTGGAAGATGAAAAGGGGAAAAAACAAATTGATATAGAAGGAAAAAAAAAGATAATACAAAACTATTTTGAACAGCTATATAGGAATGATGAGATAAAAGAGGAAGAAATAGATCAATATTTGAACGAGATTGAATTACCCCAAATATCGGAGACTTAACATTGATAGAATGGATAAAACCATAACTATGACAGAATTAGAGCTAGCAATTAAAAAACAAAACAATAACAAAACCCCAGGAGTAGATGGAATACCAGCCAAATATTATAAAGAAATATATGAACCAGTCAAAAAATTATTACTACAGATGTTGAACGAGGTGTTAGATAAAGGAGCAATGCCTGAATCCTGGAAGGAAGGGTTAATAACACTAATACCAAAAGATTTGGAACAAAGATATTTAATAAAACAATACAGACCAATTGCATTACTAAACTCAGATTACAAAATCTTTACAACAATATTAGCAGAAAGGTTTAAAGGGATAATTAATGAAATTATACATCCGGACCAGAACGGCTTTTTACCAAACAGAAATATAAAAAATAATTTGAGAAACATTATAAATATTTTAGAATACTATGAGGTAAATCCAGGAAAGAATTTGGCACTAATATTTTTAGATGCGGAAAAAGCATTCGATAATTTGAATTGGAACTTCTTTATTAAACAACTGACCAAAATGAAATTTAAAGAAAAATTTATAAAAGCAATCAAGACGATATACTCTACACAATTGGCAAAAGTTATAATAAACGACCAATTAACGCAAAATATAAAAATAGAAAAGGGAGTACGGCAAGGATGCCCCCTTTCCCCATTAATATTTATTTTGGCCATAGAAACCTTATTAAATCAGATAAGGTTAAATAAAAATGTTAAAGGATTAAATTTGAAAGGACAAGAATACAAAATTCAGGCATTTGCCGATGATCTAGTATTCAATATAGAAGATCCAATTGAATCAGGGGAAGTTTTATTAAAGGAGATTACTGAATTCGGAAAAGTAGCAGGACTTAAAATTAATAAACAAAAAACCAAAATACTGACTAAAAATTTAACAAATACAGAGAAGAAAATATTAGAAGACAGATTAGGCTTACAAATAGTAAAAACAGTTAAGTATTTGGGAATAAAATTAACAGCAAAAGCGATCACAATAAAGGAAGATAATTACACGGTTTTAATAAAAGAAATAAAAAAGAAATTAGAAAAATGGAACAAATTGCCTATTTCGCTCATAGGTAGAATCTCAACAATAAAAATGTCTATCTTACCCAAGATTCTATATCTATTTAGGACGATTCCAATTATATTAAGAAAAGACTTTTTTCAAAAATTAAATAGAATGATTACAAAATTCGTCTGGGCCGGAAAAAAACCTAGAATTAGAATACAATATCTACAAGATAATATCAAACAAGGAGGATTTGCACTACCAGATTTCGAACTATATTATAATGCAGCAATTATGGATTGGTTGAAAGATTGGTTTAAATTGGAAAATAAAAGACTTCTAATACTGGAAGGACACGATATGAGAATAGGGTGGCATGCTATTCTGTGGGAAAATAAAGAACAAACACATAGTTACTTCAAACAACATATAATAAGAAACTCGTTATACACAACTTGGAAAAAAATCAAAAAAATGTACTATCACCAAACTCCCAAATGGTACTCAAGCTTAGAGGCGACGGTATATCCAAACTCAAGAGAACTAAACAAAATGTTAAATTATTATCAAACATTAGAAAAAAATGGGGAATTAAAAACTAGGGAACAATTAGAAGAAATTGGAATCAAAATCGACTGGTGGGCATATAATGTAATTAAATCAAAATATCAAGAAGGGAAAAAGAAGGAAATACAAATAAAAGAGATAGAATTAGATAAGATAATTTTAGGCCAAGAAAAAAAAATGATTTCCAAAATATATAAATATATGCTACACTATAAAATGGAAGAACACATCGTTAAAAACAGTATACATAGTTGGGGCAAAAATTTTGGTTATAGCATAAATTTAGATAAGTGGGAATCAATTTGGACCAAGAACTATAAATTAACAAAATCTACAGCCTATAAGGAAAACATATACAAAATGTATTATAGGTGGCACCTTCCACCGGCAACATTAGCCAAAATGTATAAAGGAACAAGCCCAAAATGTTGGAGGTGCAAAAAAATGGGGACATACTACCACATTTGGTGGACCTGCCCAAAAATGAAAAAATTCTGGAACAAAATGCAGAATTGGATAGAAGAGATCTTACAAATAAAGATAAATAAAAAACCTGAAGCCTTTCTCCTGGGAATTATAGATCAAAAAATTGAAAAAAACAAACATTACTTATTAATTCATATATTGACAGCAATTAGAATAACGATAGCTCAAAATTGGAAGCAACCCGAACCACCTGAAGACGATTTGATAATTAAAAAAATATTAGACTGCGCTGAATTTGACGCACTAACAATTAAATTAAAAAATAAAGAAGATTCCGAACACGATAAAACCTGGATACATCTTTATAACTGGTTTAAGAAAAGAAATAAAATTCAAAAGAAAAAATCAAATTAACAATACTTTATATCCTTTTCATTACATAGAAAAAAAAAATACAAAAGACATATATACAAAAAACTTTTTTATAAAAAAAAGATCTGTATGACATTAAAGAAATTGAATATGAATAAAAGAAGGCGGATAAGAAAGAAATAAAAGATTTTAAAAAAAAACAGTGACAACCTACAAGAGAAAATGGTATACGCTGAGGAAATAACAATGCTTCACCAGAAAATAATTTAAAATCAAAAATCATTCAAACTTACCTCCAGAAGGGAATACAAGTACAAATATTATAAAATATGCTAAGTGAATAGGTATTGTTATTAATGTACTTAAATAAGCAATTAGATCTTTTTTTAAGAATATTTTTGTTTGTTTGTTTGTCATGTTTGTTTGTTCGTTTATTTGTTACGTGCTGATTTAGCCTTGTATTAATATAAAACATATATTGTATGTAAATGTGTATATATATTTGTAATAAAAAATTTAAAAAAAAAAAAAAAAAAGAACTGGTGGTAAATAAATTGAATCCTGCCACTAGCATAATGCATCCTACTCACACTGTTCAATTTAGAGGAAGTATTACATTCCAGAAAGAAATGATACCATATCATCATAAGAAGTTTTATGAAGCATATGCATCAAATTAAAATGTCCTGATGCAGCTAATATGGCAAACTAATCCCCCAGTCCCACCTGAGCTACCACAGGTGTCACGAGTGCTGTCGAGCTGGCCACGCCATCCTGACCACGTCCCATGGCTCCATCCTCAAGGTCAAACACAACCATGATATGGCCCTCAATGAAATAAAGTTTCGCATCCCTGATTTATAGGATATAGTTAAGACTCAAACATTCACTGTTGAGTGTATGGATTTTTTTAGTAGAAGAAATTGGATGGTCAAAAGGCATATAAATCTGTGATGTCATTATAGAAACATAGAAGATTGACGGCAGAAAAAGACCTTATGGACCATTTAGTCTGCCCTTATACTGTTTCCTGTATTTTATCTTAGGATGGATATATGTTTATGTCATGCTACAATATATTTGTTACACTTTCATCTCTAGGGGAAAACCCAGTTGTGATTCTTGTTAAGTAAGCTTATTTTGTTGTTCTTCCAGACAAGTAGCTGATTCAAGGAGTGCAAAAAGAAACATCAATGAAAATAGGAATATAGAATAAACTATGCTTCCCTATAATTCCCTATAACTTCACTATAATTCTCTTGTCCCATTTTAGTCCTGACCTGAATCTTTTTTCCATCTAGTAGTTAACAGAGGGAGAAAATGCCAATTGGTTCCAGTTCCGATAATGTTTTTAAAAAACTCCTCACACACTGTTTCCCAATTTGACCCTAGTTTGCCTTAGAGAAATGACGGTTCCTTTGAAAACAAAGCAGTATATCAGCTATGAAAGCACAACCTTTATGATAAAATGCAGCATCAAGTTTGACTATCCTTAGAAAAAAGATCTTCTAAAAGACTAATTATCTAAAAATGTGGTAATGGGAAAAAAAGTTACAAGTTAAATCATCGTTATTAGTTTCCCCAGATCTCCCTTTTCTTCAAGAGCTCAAGGTTTCCCTTCATTTTATCTTCACACCTCACTGGTTCTCAAGGACATGCTGAAACAACTTTCACTTGCATTAATCCCTTTGGATCTCTTTGCTGTATGACTTTTCATTGACTCACAACAAATTCTTTTGAATCTGGGACTTTATTTGTTGTCCGTAAACCTTTAAGGGACCATATGTGCTTTATAGTGTGTAGGTATTAATTAAACAGTGTTCTAAAGTTTAGTATTCTAAATATCTCTAGTAGAAATGATAAAGCAGAGAAATTAAAATCACTTGAAAGCTATAGAATATAATTCTTTATTGGCCAAGTGTGATTGGACATACAAGGAATTTGTCTTGATGCATATGCTCTTAGTGTACATAAAATAAAAAGATACATTTGTCAAGGATCATGTGGTACAACACTTAATGATTGTCATAGGGGTCAAATAAGCAATGAAGAAACAATATTAATAAAAATCTTAGGTTACAGTCATACAGTCCTAAGTGGGAGGAAAAGGATGATAGGAATGATGAGAAAAATAGTAGAAATAGAAGTGCAGACTTAGTAAAAAGTTTGACAGTGTTGAGGGAATTATTTATTTAGTAGAGTGATGGCGTTTGGGGGAAAAACTGTTCTTGTGTCTAGTTGTCTTGGTGTGCAGTGCTCTGTAGCGACGTTTTGAGGGTAGGAGTTGAAATAATTTGTGTCCAGGATGTGAGGGGTCAGTAAATATTTTCACTGCCCTATTTTTGACTCGTGCAGTATACAGTTCCTCAATGGAAGGCAAGGTTGGCAGCAATTGTTTTTTCTGCAGTTCTGATTTAAACAAAACCTATAGAGGTTCATGTTGAGAAAATCATTAACAGGAAACATGGAAGTAGTGTTCTTTTATATAATTTTTCTATCTTACACTTTTCTGTAGAAAAAGTGTATCTCCCTTTTCTAATTTTTTAAGAGCCTGGAACAATATGAACAAGTAATACTGTCAAGCTACCTATAATTACTATAAATTCTCCTATTTAACTCTTCTTTCTTCATTAAAAATTAATACATACCAGTAGATTAAATGTATTCATACTGATGGGAAAAAGTACAATATATACACTAGTAAAAAACATTTCATTAAGTATCTGCAGTTTTTCCGTTACAGATTTTTTAAAAATATACTTTTATCTTTCCCAACCTGTATACTTACATTTGGCAGTTTTGGCAGTTGTTAATGTTAGGTTAAAGCTTTTTTTATAATAATGTAAGAATATTAGAATCCTATAAGGCACAAATTCAGAATTTATGGTATGTAATTATGCTAATACTAGCTATTTATATCATAGCAGAGTTGTATCAATGTGGTTTAAAGAGTCTGTAGCCTATTAGCGCTTTTCAAAGCTAAGATTGCAGCAGTTGGGATTATTTTACATGTAGAATCTTTGCTACTCTGCTTTCTTTAAAATGAAGAATGTCAATTTCCATTATTTGAAAGTCTTATCAAAAAGATTATATTCAAGTTGTCTTTCATTAGTTTGGTTAAATGTTTCCAGGTCTTGTTCTTTTAGAAGGCTAAAGGTAAGAAACTGAAATTGCAGTTTGTTTTATATTCCTTGTTTAATGAGTATGCAGAACATTTATAACAGCTTTTGCTTTCTGTTATTATGGAATATTGTCTTAGATTGGATTCCTAAATCTTATGTACTCATCCACTTCTTCAGTCTTATGCCATAATGCAGTGTTTCCCAACCTTGGCAACTTGAAGATACTTGGATACAGAACTCCCTGGGGAATTCTGGGAGTTGAAGTCCAGATATCTTCAAGTTGCCAAGGTTGGGAAACACTGCCATAATGGTTAATAGCATAGAATTCAAGTCATTGAAGAAGGCAATCATAAGATGCAATACTATTTTTACAGCTTAAGTTATACTGTAGTACAAAACTTTGAACATAATGATTTACATGTTTATATGTTAAAATGTAAAAAAGGCAACATTTGATTAACTGTATTTCCAATTTATCTCCATTTACCATACCTATTATGATATTGTTTAGAACAATCCAATAAATAAATACCATAATAGGTATGGTAAATGGAGATTAATTGGAAATATAGTTAATCAAATGTTGCCATTATAATACGTCTAGATTTCAGTAAAGATTTTGTTATTTTACTTGACAATTCCAGATGAAAAATACCCTCGTACAGTGGTACCTCAAGATACGAACCCCTCGTCTTACGAACAACTCGTGATACGAACCCAGGGTTCAGAAAAATTTTGCCTCTTCTTACGAACTTTTTTCGAGTTACGAACCGTCGTTCGGAGACTGCTGGGAAGCCGCGCGGCTGTTTTAAAAGGTGACAGCCGGGCAGCGGGGCTTCCCAGAAGCCTCCCGAACGCTGGTTCGTAACTCGAACAAAGTTCGTAAGAAGAGGCAAAATTTTTCTGAACCCCGGGTTCAGTTCGGGAGGTTGCTGGGAAGCCCCCCAGCCCGGCTGTCACCTTTTAAAACAGCCGCGCGGCTTCCCAGCTGTCTCCCGAAGCCGAACGCGGAAGTTCGGCTTTGGCGTTCGGCTTCAGGAGACAGCTGGGAAGCCGCGCGGCTGTTTTAAAAGGTGACAGCCGGGCAGCGGGGCTTCCCAGAAGCCTCCCGAACGCCGGTTCGTAACTCGAACAAAGTTCGTAAGAAGAGGCAAAATTTTTCTGAACCCCGGGTTCCGTTCGGAGGGGGGGTGCTGGGAAGCCCCCCAGGCCGGCTTCCCAGCAGTCGCCGAAAGCCATTTTTTTGCGGGGGTTCTTTTGGTTGCACGGATTAATTGACTTTACATTGTTTCCTATGGGAAACAATGTTTCGTCTTACGAACCTTTCGTCTTACGAACCTCCTCCTTGCACCAATTAAGTTCGTATCATGAGGTATTACTGTATTTTCAGTACTAATATAGTTGGAGACAACTGAGCAAATAAAAAAAATCTGTGAAGAACAAAGAGAAAACACCACTAATCAGAATACTAAAAATATAATAGGCATATAATAAGAATGCACTCAAAATGCAAGATCAGAGGGCGTCCAATATTCTTTGAGGAAATTTGTTTCAAAGTTTGGGGGTTGCTAAAGGCAAGGCTAACTGTTTAGTACAAAATCTATGGAGATTCTAAGTCATCCAGGTCATGGTTGTCCTAAAGATGCTTTTTCAGGAGGCAACTGGACTTTTCCAGTTTTTTGTTTGAAAACATTTTGCTTTTCATCCAAGAAACGTCTTCGGCTTTCACTGGATGGTGGGAATGGAATACAGTGGTACCTCATGATACGAACTTAATTGGTTCCAGGAGGAGGTTCGTAAGGTGAAAAGTTAATAAGACGAAACAATGTTTCCCATAGGAATCAATGTAAAAGCAAATAATGCGTGCAAATCCTTCAGGAAAATCCCAAACTTTAGAAGGGAGGCGAACAGAGGGCAGGGAGGAGCAGCTAAAGGGGGCGGGTGGAAGAAGCAAGGCTAGGCTAAAGGGTGTGTGGGAAGGAAGAAAGGCAAGGGGGGCGCCCCTCCCTTTTCTTTCTTCAAAAGACACCCTTTCAGTGCCTCTGCAAGCGCGCTGTTCTCCTACTTTTTAAAATGCAAACTCTTTTCCCCTCCAAACTGCCCCTCCCTTTTCTTTCTTCAAAAAAGGGGGGAAAGAAACCCCTTCATCCCAGCAGCAGCGGCTTGGGTTCGTAAGGTGAAAATAGTTCAGAAGAAGAGGCAAAAAAAATCTTAAACACCGGGTTCGTATCTCGAAAAGTTCGTTAGAAGAGGCATTCGTAAGATGAGGTACCACTGTATTTATATTCCTTGCAGACAGCTGGTCATCTGCATACTTTTAGAGAGTTGTTGAGGTCCCTTGGAGGTTTATTTGTGTCTTTGGGGGTCACTTGAATAGTGCAAATGGATGTGGAACCTTGGATGCAGGATGTTTTCTGCCCTGTGAATGGACAAAATGAGAAACAAAACATCTTCAAAGAAAAATCAAGAAAATCCACAGTTGCCTCCTAAAAGTATCTTAGGGACTATTGTTTAACATGTATCTCTACTTATTGATATGGAAGTCGTCTAGTCTTATAGCATTCAGTAATTATATTCTGGAGAGAATCCAGTTAGTTTTTATTAAGGTAAAGAGAATACTTTATGAAAATTGAGAACAAACTTTCAGTTTTCTAGTCTCCCCCATATTCTTTATGCAGGTAAATATTTTAAGAAATTGAAACCAAAAGCATATGAAAATATTTATAGAGTTGAACAATTTGAGTGTGCTTCTTCTGATTCTCGATGCCATTAACCTTTCTATTGTTGCATGCGCTGAACAGGTTTTATAAGGTTATGTGTGCTTTATGTAATGATGGGTCTATTCTCCTGTCATCACTTTTTTGACTCCCAATTATTGCCTGAATAAGACTCTACGGTTTTGTTAGCAAGATTTTCCAGAAGTGATTTGCAATTCCTAGAGTGACAAAAAGTGAGTGGCCGAAGATCGTTCACCTGGCTGTGCTTAAGTTAGGGCTAGTATTCATGGTCTCCTGGTTTTTAGTTTGGTTCATTAATTGCAATGCCAGT
Source organism: Erythrolamprus reginae (assembly GCF_031021105.1). Classification (NCBI taxonomy): domain Eukaryota; kingdom Metazoa; phylum Chordata; class Lepidosauria; order Squamata; family Dipsadidae; genus Erythrolamprus; species Erythrolamprus reginae. Next base: position 222,128,381 of record NC_091952.1, read on the forward strand.
CGAGCTTTTTTTATATAAGCTGGTATATCATTAATAACACCATCAACAACTTTATGTTACTGTATACCATATTGATCTGACAGCTGTGATATATGCAATACAAAGAGCTGTCTTATGATCTTGATTTGCTTTAAATTAATGCATTGTGGCTTCATCAATGGTGGGTTGCTCCCAGTTTGGCTCAGTTCGTAGTGATGGTGGTGGGAGGCTCCGCCCACCCAAGGTGTGCACGCAAACTGGTAGTAAAGGGTTTTAGAACCCACTACTGGGCTTCACCCCTAATATGGACAAAAACACTGGTACTCTAGACCTCAACTTACAACTACAATCAAACAAAATTTCTGTTGTTAAGTTAAATATTTGTTAAGTGAATTCTGCCCTATTTTACAACCTTTCTTGTCTCATTAGTTAAGTGAATCACTGCAGTTAATAAGTACATAACCTGTATAAATGAATTTGGCTTTCCACTGACTTCACATGACCTTGGGATACTGCAACGGTCATAAATATGAACCATATTGATGAATATCTGGATTTTAATCACATGTCATGGGGATGCTGCAAAGGTTGTAATGTGAAAAATGGTTGTAAGTCCCTTTTTTCAGTACTCTTGTAACTTTAAATGGTCATTAAATGAACTGTTGTAAGTCGAGGACTACCTGTATTTGAATATTATTCAGCCACACAATATATAGAAATTGTTATCGATATAAATCCCTTGCCTTTATGTTAGTATATCAAATCAATGAGTGTATAGTATTAATAAAGTTTTATTTTATGTTTTTATTAAACTTTGTGCACATTTGATTAGGAAGTTATCAGTAGAAAACTGTTTCAAATATGTGTCTGCTGATAGGGAAATACTTCTTCCAAATGAATCCAGATGACTCCAGAGTTCTTCCCACAAATACTGTAGATCTGCAGTAAAACAAATGTCTTGATAAATCCTGTGCTAGTAGATGTGCTAGAAAGGGACACAAATAACGAAAAGACCCAGGACTGACATCATATCTGCAGTAGTCATGTAGTTTCATTAAATCCCAATGGAAATTCTTGCCATTACAGTGATCCCCCGGGTATTGCGATCCCGATCATTGCGAAACGGCTATATGGCGATTTTTCAACCTGGAAGTCAAAACACCATCTGCGCATGCGCGCCCTTTTTTCTATGGCCACGCATGCGTAGATGGCGCCGGGCAGATCAGCTGCTGGGCGGCTTCCCTGGGTCTTCCCCCTCTTGCTGGCGGGAGGGCGAGCGGCGGGCATCAGCGAGGAGTTTCCCCACCGCCCACGCAAACTCCTCGCTGCTGCCGCGCCCCCCGCTTGTCTTGTCCGCCCGCCGCTTGTCCGCGCCTGCCTGCCCGCGCGCCCGCCGCTCGCCCGCCCTTCGCCCGCCCACGCCGTTCGCTCGTGCCGCTTCCCAGCTGAGTCCTGAAGCGAATTGGCTTCAGGACTCAGCTGGGAAGCGGCACGAGCGAACGGCTTGTCCGCCGCCTGCCTGCCCACGCGCCCGCCGCTTCCCAGCTGAGTCCTGAAGCGAATTGGCTTCAGGACTCAGCTGGGAAGCGGCACGAGCGAGCGGCGCGAGTGAACGGCTTGTCCGCCGCCTGCCTGCCCGCCGCTCGCCCGCCCTTCGCCCGCCCACGCCGTTCGCTTGCGCCGCTTCCCAGCTGAGTCCTGAAGCGAATTAGCTTCAGGACTCAGCTGGGAAGCGGCGCGAGCGAACGGCGTGGGCGGCGAAGGGCGGGCGAGCGGCAGCGAGGAGTTTGCGTGGGCGGTGGGGAAACCGCAATCTTCAGCTCCTCGCTGCTGCGGCGGAAGTAAAAACACCATCTGCGCATGCGCAGATGGTGTTTTTACTTCCGCAGCGCTACTTCGCGCAAAACCGATCATTGCGAGGGGTCCTGGAACGGAACCCTCGCAATGATCGGGGGACCACTGTATACCTGTTCCTTCAACCCTTTTCTATGTGAGTTATGCTTACCACCATAGAATTGCAATTTCCCTAGGCTGTGAATAGGCATTTGCAAGGTGAGACACAAAAGTAACAAAACGTGGATCATATCAGAAAAAAATATACCATTTACTTGTGTCAGGTGTCAAAACTCAAATAGGTAAGGTCACATTTTGATACCATGTCAGTTAACCATAAGGTTTACTTTTTTCATTTTAACACAATCTTAGTTTGTACAGCAAAGAAACGGTAGAATTGGTATGCGGAATTTAATGAGGTAAGTAAATACAGCGGTACTGTAATTAGTTGGTCTGCGTTCAGTGTTTTGTTAAACAGTAGCATCTTTAGGTAATTGCAGACTCTTGTCTTCAATAGTTTCCTTTAGTATGAATGAAACCAGAGAGCCATTCTCCATATATATAATATTCTTGAAAAAAGTATCTTTTAATATAATGTACAGTATACTGAAATAAATTCTATGATACTAATCCCAAACCCTCAGGATATTTTAGGTTGGTATAATATAATAGGTAGCTGGTAGTTGAATATCACTTAGATAGGATTAGTATTTTTTCATTGGTATTTTTAAGGTAACTCTCTAAAATTGTTTTACATTTGCAGATGTCTTTCTATACTAATGCATGTAACACAGCTGAATTTTTATTTTCTCATAAATTGCTATTTATATATATATGTGAATGATGAGGCAGCAGCCATCTCGATCACCGGAACATAGAAACTTTAATAAAACCACTTAGCTTTCGTTAGCGTGCTGCTAACTTCGTCAGAGTTTTAAAATGCCGTGGGAGACAAACATCTTTATAAAGCATTACTCAGTCTGCTCATTGCCCACGTCACGGGGCCACACCCTTCCCTCCCCCCTGCGGTAAGCCTAATTGTGGGCTTAATCATGCTGGCTGAAGGGAGATCTACCTCTTTTGCTCGTGTTTGTTGCCTTTTTCCCTCCCCAAGGGAGGGGGTGGAATTGTGAGGCTTAATCCTGCTGGCTGTAGGGAGACCTGCCGCTTTTATCCGTGTCTGTTGCCTTTTTCCCTCCCCAAGGGAGGGGGTGGAGTTGTGAGGTTTCGGTGAAATCACATTCACCATCTTCAGGCTGGAGTTCCAATCTCTGTGTTGTTGTAAACTCAGAACAATCTACATACATATACCCGTGAAAATTTACGAAAACAAATATATATATATATATATATATATATATATATATATATATATATATATGTTTTTTCTTATAAACATGCTATAAACATTTAACATATATATATATATATATATATATATATATATATATATATATATATATATATATATATATATATATATATAAAATATTCCATTTACAACAACACAGAGATTGGAACTCCAGCCTGAAGATGGTGAATGTGATTTCACCGAAACGTCGCATAGACATGCAAAACATTACACAGGGCAAAACCCGAACTCAGAACAATCTACATATATATATATATATATATATATATATATATATATATATATATATATATATAATATATATATATATATTACAAATAATCACTTTTAGTCATTTAGGTAACAGCTTTGTATATAACTTATATTAAGGATTATTACATTGTATTTTATATTCAGAACTACTAGCATTACAGGTAGTCCTC